>NC_140966.1:45535941-45543941 GCF_056783735.1 Eptatretus burgeri | reverse complement strand
CAGGTTAAAATCTTGAACGATACTGGCTCACTTAAAATTAAAATGACAAAACCAATGTTGAAAAAATATTCAATAAGAAAGATGAGTGGAGGATTTCTCCCATTTCTAATTCCTTTATTTGCGTGTTTAAGTGCAGTTGGAGCATTGACGGGTGGTATTTCAACAGCGGTGAAAACTGCCAACGAAAGGAAGGCTCAACTTTGGGCTCAAAAGGAATTGGAAAGTCATAACAGAGTTGGAGAAACAAATTAGTGGAAGTGGTGTAATTGTAGATTTTGCTGAAAAACTTGAAGGTCTGCCTGATAAAGTGAGATTGTTAGTTGGGGATATGCTTTCTTCTATCGCACAAGCAGGTGTAAAATAAACTAAAAGAGGTAATGGATTATATCTTTCTAATAAATAAATGAGCATTGATGAGTGGTTTACAGAATTTGGAAAGAATACAACATCAAATTTACAACTTGTCAAATATTGAAAGAAATTAAAAATTCATAATGAGGTTATTTGAATGAGAGATGAATTAACAAACGTGCCTAAACATACAAAGAATATTATTATGAACTTAGAAGATAATAATGGGAACGTTTCTCATTGGGTTTGTATTTTTAATAGTCAAGCAAATATTATTTTGATAGTTTTGGTCTTCCACCACCCGTTGAAGTCATAAAATTCTTACAGAATGGTGTTTATCAAACATTTCAAGTCCAAGAATTAAATTCCAAGTGTTGTGGTCAATTATGTCGAAATGTGTTATTTCAACTCAACAAAAATAAAAAAAATGTTAAGACATTATTTTTAATCTAATATAAAGGACTAATGTTGGTAAAGATGGTTCTATCTTTGGTGCATCCCAATAACTGGATATTGATTTATCAAAGTATTACACAAAGGCACAGGCTCAATGACATAAATATAGTATAACAAAAAATATTAATATGAAAAATGCTTATAAATTAAAAAAATTATCCAAGCCTGACTGACGCGAATGACTTGGTGAGATTAAGCGATTTATCACAATATATATCCTTAAATAAAACGGCCGTGTATTCCAAAGATACAGAAGTGTTGATTTTATCTCCAGGTCATACAGAATTCACAGTTCGAATTAAAATAAATTTTTATAAAGAAGGGTGTATCATTTGTATGAGGAAAGAGCAATGGGGGTATGATATGAATGATTTAGGATATAATTGTTCATTTAAAATTGACCGAGAAGACCTGGAACAATTAAATCAGTCTCGTAAGGAAGAATATTATCCACTTGGTATAGAGAATGAGTTTTGTGGAAGCACGATAAGTAAACAACAAATAAAAGAATTTAATAAGGGTAAATATAATAGTGGTTTTGCCTGAGTTTCTATCATGAAAACAGAAAAAACAGGATTATATATAATAAGTAAGGAAATACAAAATGATTTAACTGTGGGAAGATGGGGAGGTGTTTAATGTCATAATATTATTCTAACATATATTTCTAATACATAAATGACGGCAAGAAGGCTTAAAGAAAATTATCATTTCTGTGTCCAAGCATATCTTCAAGAAAAGGGTATTCGGTATTTTAATAAATATGTTCTTCAACTCAAGAATGAAGTATCTTCAAGAAAAGATTAGCATTATGCTGATGTTGATAAACCAACAACTTTGGGTTTAATTAGAATGTTAAATTTTGAAAAAAATTATAAAGTTAAGAAAACGTAAGTCTTTTTTAGAAATTCAAAAGAAAATTTTATTGGTTTCCTGTTTTAATAAGAAAAAATATTTTGGATACAGGAATCGCAAGAAATCCTGATGAATATATGTATGGTATTCTATGGGGTGTAAGTGATTCAAGGATAGTAAGGGACAAGGAAGGAGTTGAAGAAGAGAGAGAAGAGGAGGAAAAGGAGAAGAGAGAGAAGGAGGAGAGGGAGAAGAGAGAGAAGGAGAAAAGAGAGAAGAGAGAGAGAAGAAGGAGAGGGAGGAGAGAGAGAAGGAGAGGGAGGAAAGAGCGAGACAAAATAAACATCAAAATATGGAAACCAGTGAGATTAAAAAAAGATTGGTGGTATTACAGAAAATAACTCAACCCACCGAGGAGGAAAACAAAGAATTGACAAGTCTATTTGAAATATTTTCTACAAGACTATTGACATCGACAAGATAGTCATTTTAATTCAAGTTTTTCATTTTTATTTTTTTTCTTAAATAAATGGAGGAGAGAGTGAAGGCATTTCTAAGGATTCTTTATGTTTTAAAAATTAAGATTCAAATGTGCATGTTGGAAACTAAAAAGGTTTTTGCACTCTGCAGGAATTTTTCACATAAATAAATGAGTTATTGTCTCAAATGTAAAAAGAAAACTAATACTAAAAATATTTCATATATTAAAAGTAAAAATAACAGGGTTATCCAAAAAGGTATATGTTCGGTGTGTGGTTCAAAAAAAAATCAATTTATCTCCAAACACAAACGAGGAGGAGATATACAAAAGTTTTTATCAGGAAGTAAATTTACAACTACTGGAATACCAGGGGAATTACATCTTCCAGGGTATTCTTTCTGTGGTCCAGGCACAAACTTGGATAAAAGATTAGATGAGGTAGACAATCCTAAATCATGGAATAAACCCATCAATAGAGTTGATGAAGTGTGCATGAGACACGATATTGATTATGGGAATACCACAACGTTGGAAGAAAAGCATGAAGCCGATAGAGAAATGTTGTATAATTTGTCTCTGATGCAAAATCCAACCTTGAGAGAAAAAGTTGATCGGTTCATTGTGAAGAAGATGATCAGTGCTAAATTGAAACTTGGACTTGGAAATTCAAAAAACTTATAGGCTCTAATGATGTCATTAAGACTGAAGAGCAATTAGCTGATGAATTACATAAACCAATATTCACAAAGTTTCAGAGAAGGAAAGTTTATTCCAAGGAAGTAGATTATATCTGGTCTGCTGATTTGATTGAACTCAATAATGATAAGGGGTACAAGTATGCTTTAACCGTTATTGATTTGAGGAGTAGATACGCATGGGTTGTACCATTAAAAAACAAAACAGGTAATACTCTTATGTTAGCCTTTCAACAGATTTTTAATAAAAATAAGAGAAAACCTAAAAAAATTGTGGACTGATGAGGGTAGAGAGTTTTATAACAAGACATTTATGAATTTTCTAAAAAATAACAGTATTACATTATACAGTACCTTTAATGAAGGGAAGGCAGTTGTTGTTGAACGTTTTAATCGTACCTTAAAAGAGAGATTATATAAAAAATTCACACAACTCGGTTCACAACAATGGTCATCTTTTATTCAGGATATTGTGGATAAGTATAATGACACGGTTCACACGTCAACAAATATGAAACCATCAGAAACATTTACAAAATTAAAATATGAAAAAGAGATTAATGTCAGAGAACCTAAGTTCAAAGTTGGTGATATCGTAAGAATATATCGGTGGAAATCTCATTTTGAAAAGGGTTATATTAAACGATGGACGAACGAACTTTTTAAAATTGTTTATGTAATAGATACGGTTCCTTGGACTTATAAGATATATGATTTGGAAGGGGAAGAGATTTTAGGTTCATTTTATTCACAGGAATTACAAAAGATAAAGATAAATTGAAATTTTTTGACTCCGCCCCTTTTGACTCCGCCCACACAAAACCCACCCACATAAACCCCACCCCACACAAGCTCCACACAAACCCCACCCCACACAAACCCCACCACACACAAACCCCCCACAAGCTCCACACAAAAACCCCACCCCACACAAGCTCCACACACACAAACCCCACACAAGCTCCACCCATATTCATCATATTCACATAATTAGTGATTAGTTAATTAGTTCCCCACGCACAACATGTTTATTTAATTAAAAAATTATCCACCCATCCACACAAGCTCCACCCATCCACCCATCTCTCCACCCATCCATTTATCCACACAAACCTCATCCGCATAAGCCTCATCCACATTCACCCCTCCCACATAAGCCCCACCGAAGCCCCGCCCACATAAACCCCACCCAAACAAGCCCCGCCCACACAAGCCCCGCCCACACAAGCCCCTCCCACACAAGCCCCACCCCCTCATCCCCCCTGTGCGCCCCCACCTTTGGCCCACCACCTCCCTCATCCCACCCCCACCCTTCCCCACACACACATGGGGAGGGGAGGGGTGGGATGAGGGGGTGATGGGTCATTGGGGCAGCGCCCCTCCCCCCCCCCCACCCCCCTCCCTCTCCTTCATGTCTTGATTCTCTTTTTGAAATTCAAAATAAAGTAATTGTGAACAAAACAAATATAATTAATCAAAATTGAAAATATTAAATATTCATTTGCGAGAATGTATAATCTTTCCCAGCAATCTTCTTCAGATGTCTTGTGATGTCGAAACTCAGACACCATATTCTGTTTTGAAACAAAAAGTGGAAAATAATTAGGTTTTATAAAGATAATTACATGGTAATATGAGTAAGCCTGGTGTTGGTTCTAAGTTCAAGCCTCGTTGACCACTGAATAAACACACCAGGAGGCCGACTCAGCCTGTCATCCTTCCAAGGCCAATAAAATGAATTCCAGTGTACTGACAAAACCGCGTCCAAACTAATGATGCAACCAACATAAGGCGACATTCCAAAGAGAGAGTGATATTAATAAACAAATAACTGAATAATAATTCAGAAACATTTACCTCCAGAAAATCATGTGTTGTACCAGATTGCTTCAACAGCTTATGTTGTGTGATCGAGCTGAAAAAAATAAAATAATGAGTCAAGGGTATAGATGGAGAGACAGACAGAGAGAGGTAGGTAGAAAGACAGACAGAGAGAGATACAAAGAGACAGACAGGGAGAGATAGAGAGAGACAAACAGACAGGGAAAGAGACACACGCACGCACGCACGCACGCACACACACGTGTCTCACCATTGGTTTAATTCATTCGAGATCAGAGGCCGTGATAAGACTTCGTACCAGTCATTATAAATGTTTTTCAATTCTCTTCTAAAATCATTGACCTCTTCAATAAGAGCATTCATTTGATGCACCTCATCGTGATATGTAAACTCCACTTCTTCCAAGGACCTGCCAGGAAAAAATATATATTTTCGCATTATCACGATTTCATTTATAATCAATTGCTTCATCGTTCAAAGAGGAAACCATACACAAACTTACCAACTTTGTAGTGAGCTGTTATCTTCATCGGAAGAGAGTGAGTCCATGTCTCAGTTTTTATTTACCATTGGTACAAGATGGCAAAAAGATCAGAGGCCGTGATAAGACGTCGTGTCAGTCATTAAAAATGTTTTTCAATTCTCTTCTAAGATGATTGACCTCTTAAATAAGAGCATTAATTTCATGCACCTCGTCGTGATATGTAAACTGCTCTTCTTCCAAGGACCTGCCAAGAAAAAAATATATATATCAGAATTATCACGATTTAATTTATAATCAATTGCTTCATCGTTAAAAGAGGAACCCATACACAGGCTTACCAACTTTGTGTTGAGCTGTTTTGTTCGCGGAAGAAAGATTGCTCATGTCTCAGTTGTAAAAATGAAAATCCCGTCTGGCAGAAACTTTGTCTGGCGAATCACTTATAAGGCAACGATGAGGAGATTGCTTAATCATTGGGTGTGGCCACAGGAAATGACGCTTCGAGCGAGACAGCTTGGAAAATAACTGGGCGATATATTCTCAAATTGTATGAATCATTTTTAAAACATACTTAAAATGCCCTAAAATGATTTTGATTAAACTTATGTTTAAAAGCCTGTTCGTGTTCTGAGATAAAATATAAACACGAGGCCTTGTCTCACAGAATAGTTCCTATTTTTTCACAGCATGACTGTCCAAAAACACTTCCTCATTTTCACAGCACGACCGTGTCAAAAAAACACTTCCTCATTTTCATGGCACGAACTGAAAACATTTGAAACAAAACTTTTTTTATGGCGTGTTTATGCACAAAAATGATTTGCAACCCAGGCGGTGGCCAGATGAGATCATTAAGAGAAGTTTATCATTTCGTAATGGCACAAAAGGGGTATCTTAAAAAATATAAAGATTCAAATGTTTTGTTTTCAATATTTTAGATGGGGATTATTGTGCAAAGAAAATTAAACGATTGCAGGAATTTGAGAATGAACAAATCTTTATAGGTTCAATGAGTGAGCTAAACAATATGCATCGGTTATTTGATAAAGAGTGTCCCGAGGCTTAGACGTTTCAGATATTTCTTTCGAATCACCTTTAACAAATCTTTATCTTATTGCATGGGTTATTTGAAAAAAAGTATCCCCAGGTTAAAAGGGGAGACAAATAAATATACCTTGGGATAAAAAGGGGGTTTATTTTTAGGGAAAAAAATATGAATCGCTGAAAATCCCCCATTCATTTACATGGGGAAAAGTGAGCCAGAACCAGTATATTCACCATATATATATAGATATATATATATATATATATATATAGATATATATATATATATGTATATGTATATATATGTATATGTATATATATGTATATATATATATATATATATATATATATATATATATATATATATATATATATATATATGTGTATATTGTTGCGGATTCGCGCCCGCCGGCGTGCGAGCGGCCACGTAACTCGAATCGCGGCACGTCGCCCACCGGACGGACAATCCCGTCGTGACCCTCTCGGACTAACACCGGGAACTAGTCACGGGTGGGCCTTTCGGCCTCACCACGATCGTGCCAATCGGCCCCCCGCGTGGGATAGGGTTGCTCGCCAAATTCGACCTACCTAAGTACCCACACGGAGGGTAGACCGGGCGATCGCACCTCGCCGCAGGTCGACTTCGGACACGGGCCACTTTCAGCGACCCGTTCCGTACTATCGGGATAACCGAGCGGTGTTATCGTCAACCTCGACGGTTCGATTAATTATTGGGCGTATTTAGCCCACGACCAACCCTTTACGTGAAGTAAGATGGAGATTCAATAAAAGAAAAGACGAAGCGAAACGGGAAAAACAGTTCAACATTAAGCACATTTATTCCGCGGCAAACGGAAAGCACACATATACAATTATACACCAAAAGCAAATGTAAAAGTAGAAGAAGCACAACAATTCTGCACAAAAAGCAAATGTAACAATGCAGATCTACTACCGACTACTGAGCACACGGCAACACTTATACAGTTTTACTTCACAGACGGCGCCGACAACACATATACTCAAAGCAAAAGAAAAAGGGACCACCCTCAACGATGAGGGGGGGGGCAGACGGGCCAGGGGCTGAGACCGCGTCGAGCCTACCCGTCTGGTGATGAGCCGCAAGATGGCGGCGGCGCCCCGACTCCGCGGGCCTCGCTGGCACTGCCTGGAATGGGGTGGGAACGGGGCCCCCTTCTCGCACTATCTCAGCGCGGGGGGAAACAGGAGGGGGTTGTTGATGCTCGGGGGAATGAGGATATCTCGCTGGCTTGGGTCCCGCGACGAGCAACTCCACCGCGACCTCGGTCGCGTTACCGGCCTCCCCTCTCCGCAGCTCCCCGACTCTGAAACGAGCGCCCTCTCGACTGCATTCGCCGCCGCCACAACTCTCCAACTCTCCCACTCTCCACTCTTCTCAACTCCGTCCAACTGCGATTCAGAAACTCTTTTCCTCTCCCGATTCAGAAACTCCCTCAACAACTGCCTTTTCGGCGAGCGAACGCGGCCCTTTATAGCCCCCAGGGCTTCGCTCCTTCACCTTCGACCCTTCACCTCTGGCTGGCTCCCCATTGGACAGAGGAAAAGTGGGCGTGAATCCGCGAATCTGCATATAGCGATTATACTCCGACGCACCTGGAGGCGGGGCCAAATCGCCCCACGCTCGCTGATAGGACGGAACAGAAGTGGGCGTGAATCGTTCTTGATCCGATTTCTCGGAAAGGCTGGTGTTTTTGCACCCGCTGCTCGGTGCGCGCCCTGTACGAGTCCAGGATCAGTGCCCACAAGCGGC
>NC_140966.1:45515941-45530941 GCF_056783735.1 Eptatretus burgeri | reverse complement strand
TTTACAACAGGAAACCAATAAAATTTCTTTTGAATTTCTAAAAGAGCCTTACCTTTTCTTAACTTTATAATTTTTTCATTATTTAACATTCTCATTAAATCTAAAGTTGTCGGTTTATCAACATCAGCATAATGCCAATATTTTATTGAAAACACCTCATTCTTATGTTGTAGAACATATTTATTAAAATACCGAATGCCCTTTTCTTGAAGGTATGCTTGGACACAGAAATGAGAATTTTCTTGAAGCCTTCTTGCTGTCATTTATGTATTAGAAATATATGTTAGAATAATATTATGGCACGAAACACCTCCCCATCTTCCCATAGTTAAATCATTTTGTATTTCCTTACTTATTATATATAATCCTATTTTTTCTGTTTTCATGATATAAACAAGGGCAAAACCATTATTATATTTACCCTTATTAAATTCTTTTATTTGTTGTTTACTAATCGTGGCCCCACAAAACTCATTCTCAATACCAAGTGGATAATATTCTTCCTTACGAGACTGATTTAATTGTTCCAGGTCTTCGAGGTTAATTTTAAATGACCAATTATACCCTAAATCATTCATATCATACCCCCATTGTTCTATTCTCATACAAACGATACGCCATTCTTTCTAAAAATTTATTTTAATTCGAACTGTGAATTCTGTATGACCTGGAGATAATATCAACACTTCTGTATCTTTGGAATACACGGCCGTTTTATTTAAGGATATATATTGTGATAAATCGCTTAATCTCACCAAGTCATTCGCGTCAGTCGGGCTTGGATAATTTTTTAATTTATTAGCATTTTTCATGTTAATATTTTTGGTTATATTATATTTATGTCGTTCAGCCTGTGCCTTTGTGTAATAATTTGATAAATCAATATCCAGTTCTTGAGATACACCAAAGATAGAACCATCTTTACCAACATAAGTCATTTATATTAGATTAAAAATAATATCATAAAATTTTTTATTTTTGTTGAGTTGAAATAACACATATAGACATAATTGACCACAACACTTGGAATTTAATTCTTGGACTTGAAATGTTTGATAAACACCATTCTGTAAGAATTTTATGACTTCAACAGGTGGTGGAAGACCAAAACTATCAAAATAATATTTGTCTTGACTATTAAAAATACAAACCCAATGAGAACCGTTCCCATTATTATCTTCTAAGTTCATAATAATATTCTTTGTATGTTTCGGCACATTTGTTAATTCATCTCTCATACAAATAACCACAATATGAATTTTTAATTTCTTACAATATTTGACAAGTTGTAAATTTGATGTTGTATTCTTTCCAAATTCTTTAAACCACTCATCAATGCTCATTTATTTATTAGAAAGATATAATCCATTACCTCTTTTCGTTAATTTTACACCTGCTTGTGCTATAGAAGAAAGCATATCTCCAACTAACAATCTCGCTTTATCAGGCAGACCTTCAAGTTTTTCAGCAAAATCTACAATTGCACCACTTCCACTAATTTGTTTCTCCAACTCTTTGTTATGTCTTTCCAATTCTTTTTGAGCCTGGAGTTGAGCCTTCCTTTCGTTGGCAGTTTTCACCGCTGTTGAAATACCACCCGTCAATGCTCCAACCGCACTTAAACCAGCAAATAAAGGAATTAGAAATGGGAGAAATCCTCCACTCGTCTCTCTTATTGAATATTTTTTCAACATTGGTTTTGTCATTTTAATTTTAAGTGAGCCAGTGTCATTCAAGATTTTAACCTGTTCTTCTGTGAGCAAAACATCAATTCTTACTGCTCCTTTTCTCTGAATTGTATTAACGTTAATCATACAAGGCTTTTGATTTTGAACACAAGATGATAGTTTATGAAGATTGATTTGATTAACATATACCCCAGTTGGTACTTTGCCACTCATTTATTTAACAAAAAATTATGTGAGACTAATCATCACACCATTATCTGTATTAATCTGCAATTCTGTTTCTTCCAAAAGCAAACAATATGTATCAACTTCTTCACTCTCTCCTCTTTCAATGTATAGGGAAGTATCCACTCGATTAGACTTTATAGTTTCCTTTTGAGTGCTCAGGTCAAACGCATAGATTGTATACAAACTTTTAAATGCTGTCATATCCAAAATAGGTTCTTTATTTCCATTACTTTCACACACCTTTTGGTAAGACTTGTATGCTTCAGCAAAATCATTTTTTTCCCAATTAATTTCCAATCTATCTCGTGGATAAAATGTTCCATCTAGAGAAACGCGAAGTTGTTTCACCTTAGCATTATCACTCAATGCATTATTCTTATCAGTCGCAGTATCACCATTTGGCTTTTTAAAAATCATCCACAGATATCGTGGCTTTCCTTCCAGAACACCCAAATTCCACGTGTAAGTAGTTTGGTTAAGTTTAACGTGTTGACATCTTCTTTTGAGGTATGATACACTGAGTGGTTTCTTTGAGTTAAGTCTTCGATTCAACATCTCTTCTGTTTTAAGATTAGGAGTATATTCACTGATATACCAACTCATCTCCTCAATTACAAATTTATTCTGATCACCAAAAGCATTACCAACACCAAAAAGCAATCTATTTTCATTATCATTCCTTTGTAGTTGAAATCTAATTTTAAGACCATACAGAACTTTATCATGATCACAAAATCCAAATATACCTTTAAGAGGAACTGCCACAGTAAAACTATTTTCTGCTTTTGTATCATCATTATACGCTCCTTTCCTTTGAGTATATCCAGGGTCTGTGTTTGTTCCCGTTGACATATCAGGAATAAAACCTTCGACAGACCCCTTTCCCATTCTATCACTGAATGTATAGAGTGTAAATTTCATCATTTCAGATGAGGCAGAGACATAATGAACTGCTTCAACTTCTTGTGTTCCAATATACAAACGCACACTATCAAACATTTTCCAGAAGAAATCATTTACAAGTGTAGCGTTTGTGTTAGTCGCAGCCTTAGTGAATTTAAATTTACACAAGAAACTTTCGGATAGATTCAAATAGGTTTGTTGATTATTTATTTCAAAACTTTTTGTACCATTCGTATTCCAGTCTGTTCCAGTTATTGCATTTACCTTGAAGTAATCTTCTTTTTTAGTGGAGTTTGAGATAATAATAGTATCATCCAAATCATAGATACTATCAATTGCTTCCATACTTGTATTTATTCAGGAAAAAAGATGTTAAAACTTTTGAAACCCTGATCCAAGTATTTGAATTATTTTCTGTCGTTCTTGGGGGGACAACTGAGTTTTGCCTTTCTTAATTTCTTTTATTGCTTGTAATTTATGAGATTCCTTCTGGGCATCTTTTATGCTCTTTACAACACCTGCTACATTTCCCACAGCAGAAGCAGTTGAACCAATTAGATCTTTATGTTTAAGAATAGTTGAACCAATACCCATTAGAGTATCAATTTTCCCATCTCCTCTAAATTGATGTCCAACACCCCTTTGTCTCTTAGGTTTATAGTATCCTCTACCAAGATACATACCTTCACCCTTGTAGTATGGGGAAAGGAACATCCCATCCCCTGTAATTATTTTATATTTTCCCAACTCGTGTTTCCTCACAATAACCATCGTATTTATTTATTGGAAAACTTCACGTTGGTGAATTCTGATGGATATAACTTCTCCATTAAAAGAAATCATATGATTATCTTGGTCGGTTATCCTAAAATTTACTCTGTGTATGGTTTTTCCTGACACAGGGAGATAAACCAAATTTTTGGGTTCCATATTGAATTTATAACCAATTGGGGTTGAGTATGCGCTGAATGAAAATATTGCATTTGTTTTTTTTCCATCATTATAAGCACCATCAATCAAATCACAGTGAATTAACACCGAATTTATTCCTGAGGATATTTGAATGACATTATCACTGTAAAACGTCCCATTAGTTTCAATCTTTTTGAGGAGAAACCCAATAACTCTCTAAATGAATTATCAATTGTGAAATCAACCTTGTAGTTATTTTTAACTTTAATCGTTGATTTTGAAGTATGTTTTTGAATGTTTATAACAATATTTTTTGGTTCATCACCCTGTTCTTTCATAAGACGAGCAATTTCGGAAGATATTTGAGAAATCTCATATGCTCCGGGTGAGACTGTTATCGTTTTGTATCCACTTCCGGGATTATAACTAAACTTGTCATTTTTATCAGTTATATTAAATAAGGTATTATAAGTTTCCATGGACAATAAAGATGCCTCATATTCTTTTGTTGGGTCAAGTTGTAGTGGGTATGGGAATGAAGATGTGTGGTCGCTTGTTGTGAAATTAAAACTCAGGATTGTGCTTCTCATCTTATTTAATATGAGATAAAATGTCTTTATATTGATATTTATTAATTATTTTCATGTTCATCAACTGGTCTAAAATGGCTGATGCTTCATTAAAACAATTGTTATTTCCAGCCTTCTTACTGCCTAACAACAATAACAGTCTATTAACTAATTGTGATGGGTCATTTGGAAGAAAACTAACACCTGAACCAAGGATACTTAAAGCCTGAATAATGTGTTTCTCCTTCTCATTCTTCCTACTTTTACCAGAAAGAATAACCCTATCATTTAGAGTGTTCAGCAGATCAATATATATTCTATCATCATTATTTTCCATATCCAATGGTTTATCAATATACTTTGATTCATCCCTCACAGTTGAACCTTGTATTCCATCTTTTGTGAGAAGAAACATTAATCTCGGAGTTAGTTTAACAGGGGGGTGAGCAGAACCCAAGAACCTTAATTCATCATTAAATATCAATACCTTTTCTTGAACAAGATGAAATATTGCTGGTTGTTCTGTTGGAATGAATCCTGCTTTGGTTTTTGAATCCGCTGAATATTCATTGTTTTGAAGAGCATTCACAATATAATCAGGGGGTCGATTAATCTCTTCCAGTTGTTGAAATAAACCTTCATCATCATATACCTTTAATTCTCCAAAATGCTCTCATTCTTCCTCCGTCATTTGATCAAAATCTTTTAACATTTGAAGTTTTTTAGGAGTATATTCTACTGTGGGAACTGTGGAAACATCTTCCATTTTTTCTTGGGAAGTTTTTAAAAGTGGTTTAAAAAATTTCTCTTGTTTTCTTTCAAATGCTTCTTCGCCCGTTAGTTTCTGTCTGCGTTTCTTCTTTATGTCTTCCTGCAGTTTTACAACTTTTGAAACCAACTCTTGATGTTCCTTAAATCTTCTTGCTCTTTCTTTTGCATCCATTTATTTATTGTAAAATATAATTTAATGAATTGTAAAGATCAACAGGGAAATTTTCCTTTTCTTCATCATTCAAGTAGATGTGTTCAAATAAATCCTTTTCTTTAAATATTTCATCAAATTCTTTATTAACATTAATGCGAGTTGTAATTTCTTCTTCACTAATTTTCATACGTTTGCATTGAGTTTCTTCATCAACATCAAAACCGAATGATAAAATCTTCACTCCGCTCAGATGTTTAAAATTTGTCTCGTTCCTTCTGGATTAGTTTCTAATATCCCAACACCACCAGATTTTAGTTTCCTTAACTCACTCTTACAATGTGAATATTTTGTTGTACCAAGAGAAACCTCCTCAAATATTTGACCTTCATTCCTCAATCGCATATGTTCCTCCACTGAAATATAGTGATAATCTTCACCTTTTACTTCTCCAGGTCTTATTGCTCTAGTTGTTGTTGATACAATGCGTATCACGGGGTGTTTTTTAAGTAAATTTACAAAATTCTCATTTGTACTACACAAGAACCTTGATTTATGAAAGTTTTTTCCAGAAGCAGATTTACCCACAAGATTTACAATGATGGTTGTCATTTATATATGTAATTGTTTATAAAACAAAAAATATATCCCTTAATATCTCATCTTGTTTCACAACAATATATTTATATTTTTCAGTCGTGTGCTTCATGTAATCCTCAAATTTCTTTTTACTACATAATGTAGAACAATTATCTCTCCAAAAATTATTGATATCTATTGAATTTAACTTGAATAAAATAAAAGTATTAGCATTGTTTCTGATGGAACGACGAGGAAGTTGAAAGTACGATTGACTAAGATAAATACAATTACAAGAAGAATGTCTCCCTCTTGTGTAGTAGCTGTCCATTACCGTTTGGTTTCTCTCATTAACACAATCATCAACGATAACAAGGTTCTTTTTTGATTTATCCAAATCTTGGGGTGACGGTATATCATCCGTATTATCACTAAGAATACAAGTTATAGGATTTGATTTCTTTTTACATCTCTGTGTATCTACAAAATAGTTGAATTATATCTTCAATGTTATAATCATTTAGGTTTTTTTGACGTTTAAATAAACCGATTATATCTTCTTTTTGAAGACCAGCATTAAAACCTTGTGAGAGTACTTGATACTCTGGTTGAAAACTCGACTTTGTGAAAATTATTAAATTATCATAATCTAAAAAGTTGGGAGTGAGGAGCATCTTTAAAAGTAAGCAGGTTTTTCCACATCCACTTGAACCAACGAGGAGACATCTTAATGAATTTGGGAGATTTTTATGGTTGTTATATTTTATCTTATTTTCCCAAATGGGTAAAAAAATCATTCATTTATATATTTGGAAAACAGGTTATTTAATTTATTATTGGCTTTTTTAGAAACTCTATATTTTATCCTAAGTTCAGGTTTAATTTCAAGATAATCCATTATTTTATTTATACAATATCTTGTGTTGATATTTCCCTGAAAATTACATCCATGAATAATATATAACAACAATCCTTTGAACATTTCTCTTATACGTTCAGTTTCTTCCCTTGTAAGGAAAGGTGTGTTATCACCCTCGTACTTTACATTCATTTCTCTAATCAATCTTTTAAAGTAATTCATTTTTGGTGCAAATCCAAAAGAATTATTTTCCTTTTTATATTTTTTATTATCATTAATTAGAAGATAATCACAGAATATACATTGTTTATAGGCTTTTGACTCTGTGTTTAATCCCCGTCTTTCACACGCAGGACAATTCTCAAATTTGTCATATGGAGAATCAGGAAAGTCTAGCATATTTATTAAGTAAAACTTTACTGAAACTGAAATTCATCTATACTTTCAGTTGTATATTGACTCATATTTAATAATATTACCATCGATATCAATATACTTTTTTTCATTACCAGATTCAACGACAACATTTTTTATATTAAAGGTAATTTTAAAATGATCGTTAACTACTATTGAACGAAATGTCATTTCACCTGATATATTAACATCCTTTATTTCATCAGGATTTACATCTTTAAGGTTGTTGAAAAAAAAATACAAATTTCTCCTTGCATATTACAGATGGTCTTATCTTTTCTTTCTAAAGCTTCATCCATAAGGTTTTTGTTTTTTGATACTTTTTCTTGTTTCATTGCTTTTTCTAGTTTTGAATATATTACCAGGAGAGGAGAAACTTTTGTTAGAGATACTTTAATTGATGTTCTACCAGGTATACTAAAAGCCCTTCCACTGAAGGAAATTGAAGAACTCATATTATTTACCATAATTGTTTTTATCCAATCGTTGTTATATTTATCTTTGTTCAATTTTACATCTTTGACATATTTCTCAGTATCTTTAACAAATGAAGAGATTGATTGAAACTTGTCTTTTGTGTCTTGAAACATTGTATTTATTAAGTGAAAAAGTTGGAGGATAAAATGGTTTTAAGCACAGATTCACCTGTAAAATAAACAAAATTTTCATCAAGAAAATTTTAGTTTAAGCAAAGATTTATTATATAAATATGGTGAATACAACATACTGTGATGTTTGTAATCACAAATATAAACATTATAGAAAACACCTCCGAACCAACAAACACACATTTAATCTATTTCATAAAATATCTCCTCTTGAGTTGGAAAGAAAACATTGTGATATCTGTTCAAAGGATGTTTTGAAGAGAAGTTATAATAAACATCTTCAATCACAAAAACACAAGAAAAATGAGTTTAAAGTAAAGGGAGACTATTATATTGAAAACAATGATGGGGCATTTAAAGGGCATATAAAAATAAGGATTTTTCAATTTGGAGAACCCGGTCCATCATCAAAAGCTGAATCAATTGAAATAGTGAAACCCGATGTTGAAAAATTTATTAAAAAGACATTAAAAGAAATGAAAACTTTAAAGTTTTATATGGGAGTGAAAATGAATATGAAAAGACAAGATGAAGAACATACTCCTAATATGAGAACAGATCTTCATTTTATAACATCATTTCAAGATTTTTTGAATAGTGGGGTTTATGAAGAACTATCAAGACAAGAGGAGGATGTTGATAATACAGTGGTAGGAAGTGGATTCAATATTAAAAAAAGCATCTTTTTAGATATACACATTCTAAAATCAAACCCTCTTAAAGCTTCTTCTTATATTGAATTACCAAAAGAAATAAAACTAAAGAAGGCAGTTGTTAATATTAAGAACAATGATAATAAATGTTTTCTCTGGTCTGTTCTTGCTCACTTTCATCCACCAAAATGTAATTCAGAAAGAGTAAAACAATATATGAAATATGAGAATACCTTGGACATTAAAGATTTTAAATTCCCAATGCCACTAACAGATATTCCTAAATTTGAGAAAAAGAATAATCTTTCTATTAATGTATATGGATTAACGGATACAAACAAAGTTCAAATATTAAAAATTTCAAACAACTATAAAAATGAAGAAACACACATTGATCTTTTATATTTTACTGTTGGAAAGAATTCACATTACACATACATCAATAATTTATCAAGATTAATCTCTTCTCAGGTATTCAGAACAGCAAACAAAATATATCCTTGTAAGCGATGTCTTAATTCATTTCATACAAAAGAACGATTAGAACAACATTCAAAATATTGTAGTAATCATAAATCAGCTGTAATTACAATGCCTAAACCTGGTGATAAGATTTCTTTTGAAGATTATAATAAATCTATCATGCACCCATTTGTGATATACGCTGATTTTGAGTGTATCCTTAAAAAGATAAATACTGCTTCTCCTAATCCAAAAGAATCATATACAAATAAATATCAAAAACATATTCCTTGTGGTTTCTGTTATTATATCAAATCATCTGTTGGAGAAAAGTATAACAAACTTGAACATTATCGTGGAAAAAAAGCTTCACAAGAGTTTGTAAAACGATTAGAAAAGGATTGTATAAGACTCACTAAATTAATGAAAGAAACAAATGAACCGATGAAATTCACCAAAGAAGAAAAATTAGAATTTAGAAAGAACAATATCTGTCATATTTGTGAGGGGGAAATTAAGGAGTCTAAAGTTAGGGATCATTGTCATCTTACTGGTAAATATAGAGGTCCCACTCATTCCTGTTGTAATCTTAATTATAAATTACCTTCTTTTATTCCAGTCTTTCTTCACAACAGCGCCAACTATGATACACATCTATTTGTAAATGAACTTTCAAAAACACCAGGGAATATTTCTGCCATAACAAACACAAGTCAAAAGTATATTTCATTTACAAAAATGATATTCACAAAACCTTTAACTCGTATTAGGTTTCTCGATTCTTACAAGTTCATGGGAACACCACTAGCCTACCTCGCATCAAATCAAAGCTCCACGGACTCTTTTCCAAATCTTAATTCATTCTTTCCAAAAGAGGAAATTCTCACTAAAGAGGAAATTCAGATTAAAGAGAGAATTCAAAGTAAAGAGGAAATTCTAATTAATGAGGAAATTAATGAAGAAATTCTAACTGAAGATGAAATTCTAATTATAAAGAAAATTCGAACAATGAATGAAATTCTAACTAAAGAGGAAATTCTGATTAAAGATGAAATTCTGATTAAAGAAGGAATTCTCACGAGAGAGGAAATTCAAACAAGGAATGAAATTCAAAGTAAAGAGAAAATTCTTACAAGTAAGGGAATTTATCCTTATGATTATATGGATTCATTTATGAGATTTAAAGAAATACAACTTCCTTCAAAAGAAAGTTTCTATAATAACCTTTATGAAGAAGAGATAAGTGATAAGGAATATAAACATGCACAAGAAATATGGAAAATATTTAAGATAAAGAACCTTGGAGAATATCATGATTTATATCTAAAGACAGATGTTTTATTGTTGGCTGATGTGTTTGAAGCTTTTAGATCACTCTGTCATAATAAAAATTGTTATGGATTAGATCCTGCCCACTATTTCACAGCTCCTGGTTTAGCTTGGAGTGCAATGTTGAAAATGACAAAACAAGATATAGATTTAATCCTTGATGTTGATATGCTTTTGATGATTGAGAAGTCCAAGAGAGGTGGAATATCACAAGTATGTTCAAAAAGATATGCTAAAGCAAATAATAAATATCTTCCAAATTATGATAGTGAAAAAGATAGTAATTATTTGATGTATTTTGATGCTAATAATTTGTATGGATGGGCAATGTCTCAATCTCTGCCTTATGGTAAATTAGAGTGGGTGGAAGAAAAGGATTATGAAAAGGCTTTGATGAATATTGTTATTTCTTCTCAAGAGGAATTGAATGACGAAGAAGAAGGTTATTATTTTGAAGTTGATTTGAAGTACCCGAGTGATCTTCATAATAAGCATAAAGACCTTCCTTTTGCATGTGAGAAAGAAACTCCAAGAAAGAATGGTTAAATGATTATCATTTAAATGATTATCATAAATGATACCTGGATGAGCGGCCAGGTCCACGAGACCGAAGGGTCTTACCCGCGCCCTCGTGGCGCGATGGCAGGCTCGCCGCGATGTCAGCATAGCTGCGCCTGGCTTCGTGCCCGTTGGCGTGGCTGGCGAGCTCTCTCCGGCGTTCTCCGCACAGGTCTGCCTTTCCCCTCTGCTTCAAGCTCCGTCTCCCGACTCTGCCCCACCGACACTGCCGCACCGACACTGCACTCGACTTGACTGCCGACACTGCACTCGACTTGACTGCCCCGTCTCCCGACTCTCCAGACTGCCGCGACCAACACACTTGACTTCCGACACTGCTGCTGCCACTCCAATGCTCCCACTTGACTGCCACTTGACCGACTGCTCCACCGACACTGCCGACACTGCTCCACCGACACTAGACTTGACTGCCACTTGACTGCCTGCTCCACCGACACTGCCGACACTGCTCCACCGACACTAGACTTGACTACCACTTGACTGCCACGACCAACACACTTGACTCCCACTCCACCGACTCCAGACATGACTGCCACTTGACTGCCGATGCTCCACTGCTGCTGCCACTCCACTGCTCCCACTTCACTGCTGCGAGCTGCATTGTGCTCGCGTTTATCTCGGCCGAGGGAGGGGCATATATGCAAATTTGTGGATCACAGCGGGTTCGGAGGCAGGGTTACACCACCTGATGCTCAGCCATTGGATGGTTGAAAAGGGGCGTGAATCATTCCTGATCCACTTTTCGAGGCGAAAGGAACCCATTCACAACCCATGGTACGACGTGTGGTAGAAAGGCGGAGGTGGTGGGAGTTTGCTGCGGTGGTTTGGGAAGGGTGTTGGTGGTGGCGATTTGGTTGCTGGCGGGCGTCGTTTGAGAATGGTGGTGAAGCGATGTTTGCGGGGTGGAGTTGTGGAGGTAAAGAGGCGAAGGTGGTGGTGTTTGAGTTGTAGTTGTTTCGGAATGATGTTGGTGGTGGCGATTTGGTTGTTGGGGGATGATTGGTCCAAAATAATGATAGAGAAAAGAAAAACGGCTATCTCAAAGGATCGCAGCCTGGTGAAAACGGAAATTCCCTCGAAACGAAGGTGGGGAAATCTAACTACACATATACTTATCGACATAACTGATCTGAGGACCCTTTATGGTGTATTGCGAATTTCCACAGCCGTTACAATATATATATATATATATATATATATATATATATATATATATATATATATATATATATATATATATATATATATATATATATATATATATATATATATATATATATATATCTATCTTCTTCTTTCGACTGCTCCCATTAGGGGCACCACAGCGGATCATCCGGTATGATCTGCATAATGATTTGGCACAGGTTTTTTCTGCTGGATGCCCTTCCTGACGCAACCCTGGTCGCCTCTTACGATATAGGGATATGGTACACCTATTTTAACCGGGGCATACACTGGTACTCACTTCGCCGACCTCGGAAGGATGACAGGCTGAGTCAAGCTCCTGGTGTGTGTTAATTCAAGCGGCCAACGGGGCTTGAACTCAGGACCTTTTGGATCACAAGCCGCTTCCCTAACCACTACGCCAACACCAGGCTATATATTTGTGTATGTATATGTATATATATATATATATATATATATATATATGTATGTATTTACATATATACGTATATATACATATGTATGGAAACATGTATGTGTACTTATTTGTGTATATATATATACTGAACAAAAATATAAACGCACCAAGCGATTGTTACTATTTTACCTCAAACTCATTAATACTAAATCTTCACAACAATTTGGTTATAGAATCCATGACAATTGAGCATTAAATTTCAAAGAGTTCCTTGAGAATTCTGGCGACAGTCTTTGCGCTGCAACAGCCGACACAACCGAGGTGTCACTGTCAGAGTTCACACAGTCAGTAGCGGGTGTGTCCACCGTTGGCGTCGCGCAGAGCGGTGCATCTCCCGCGCATGGACATCACCAGATTATCGATGGTGGCCTGAGGGATGTTTTCCCATTCCTCCTGGAGAGCCACACGGAGCTGGCGGACGTTCTCTGGGACTGCGTAACGTTGTCGTACACGTCAATCAAGAACGTCCCAAAGGTGCTCGAAGGACGACATGTCGGGAGAATATGGAGGCTAGTCGAGGACATCAATGTCCTCCTCACCGAGGAAGTCCATGCAGATCCTGGCAACATGGGGGCGAGCATTGTCGTGCTGAAACGTCACATGGTGAAGGCGCACAAACGGCATGACGATGGGTCTGAGTATCTCGTCCCTGTACCGCTGCCCGTTCAAGTTGCCTTCAATGAAATGAAGCCGAGTGCGCTCTCCATGGCATATGCCTGCCCACACCATAACACTGGCACCACCGTGTGACACCCGACGAAGGACATTGGCGTCAGTGTCGCGCTCTCCAGCCTGACGCCAGACGCGGAGTCAGCCATCAGCCCGATACAGCTGGAACCGCGACTCATCGGTGAACAGCACTCTCCTCCATCGTGCGAGGGTCCAGCGCAAGTGAACATTGGCCCAGTTCAGTCGGGTCTGACGCCGGACTGCAGTGAGGTCGAGTCCCCGGTGTGGTCGGCGGGCTCGGAGGTTGGCCTCCCTCAAGCGGTTACGCACCGTCTGGGCTGAAATGCGCCTGTTATGCAGCCCGACAGTCTCATCGGCAGTCCTCGTGGCCGGTCGGAGTCGATCCCGGAGATGTTGCAGCCTCATGTGACGATCCTGACCGGCGGTGGTCACACGTGGTCGCCGGGCATGTGGGCGGTTCACGGTGCTTCCAGTCTCTCTGAGGCGCGTTCTCAGGCGGCTAATGGTGGAGTGGTGGACATTGAAGTGTGCTGCAATGGCCCGTACTGACGTCCCAGCATTCAGCATGCCAATGGCGCGCTCCCTCAAGATTTGTGACATCTGTGGCATGTTGACATTTGGCACCAGTCCACATTTTGGGGAGGCCTTTTATAGGGCAAGCTATAGGGAGTGTTTGTGTCCTGGTCACGCTCACTGACCATCACTCTGTCAAGCCCCATGGTGCTCATGGGAAGGATTACTCAACGTGTGAGTCCACACACTCAGAGTGGTCAATTTCAATGGGAACATCTGTCTTGAGCAAAACAAAGGAACCATTGCTCAAACATATCATCGGTTTGACCATTTTCCCATAATGGCAATCTTGACTTAGATATTTAGGTTGGTGCGTTTATATTTTTGTTCAGTATATATATATATATATATATATATATATATATATATATATATATATATATATATATATATATGTATATATATATATATATATATGTATATATATATGTATATATATATATATATATATATATATATATATATATATATATATATATATATATATATATATATATATAGACCGGGCGTAGTGGCGTGCGCCTGTAATCCGGCTACTCGGAGGCTTGGGTTGGAGGATCGCTTGAGGACGGGAGCTCTGCGCTGGGCCGCGCTATGAGAGGGTGTCGGGCAGCCCGGAATCATGGCGAAACCCAATCCTTATCCCTGTGTCGTAAGAGGCGACCAGGGTTGCGTCAGGAAGGGCATCCGGCGTAAAACCTATGCCAAATCAGTATGCGGATCATAACGGATGATCCGCTGTGGCGACCCCTAACGGGAGCAGCCGAAAGACGAACAACAACAACAACATATATATATATATATATATATATATATATATATATATATATATAAATATATAAATATATATGTTAATATGTATGTATACATATATATATATATATATATATGTATATATATATATATATATATATATATATATATATATATATATATATATATATATGGAAAAAGATATATTTTAAATAAATAAATGTCAAGACAAAGAGAATAAATAAATAAATGTGAATAAATAACAGGAGCAGGGTGGTTTATAAATGGATGTACAGTCATGCGCCACTTAACGACGGGGTTACGTTCTGAGAAACGCATCGTTAAGCGACGTCGTCGTTGTGCGAACATCATTTTTTTTTTCATTTTCGAACATCGTACTTACACAAAACTACACACCCAGGCTATATTGTGTAGCGATGTAGCCTATGGCTCCTCGGATGTAAACCTGTATAGCATGTTACTGTACTGAATACTGTCGGCAATTGTAACACACATCCAAGAGAGACGGAAGACACGTTATATTAGTTTTACCTTTGTGCTGTTCATGACGGCCATCGGTGTTGTTTAGCAGCAGCTTACAATCTCCTCTCGCATCGATTATAGAAAGATGAATAAA
>NC_140966.1:45496441-45515441 GCF_056783735.1 Eptatretus burgeri | reverse complement strand
TGTATATATATATATATATATATATGTATATATATACATATGTGTATATATATATATATATATATATATATATATATGTATATATATATATATATATATATATATATATATACATATGTGTATATATATATGTGTATGTATGTGTATATATATATATATATATATATATATATATATATATATATATATATATATATATATATATATATATATATATATATATATATACCCGTTGTTTCGTCGTTGTTTCGTAAACATATATATATATATATATATATATATATATATATATATATATATATATATATATATATATATATATGTTTATATATAACTATCAGTGTCCATATACAACAATGAAACTTTTTCACCACATTCTTTCTTTAAGTCATTATACAAATAATCATACATCAATATCTTTGATAAATCAAGAATTGCTGTTCCAATATAAATTGGTTTATCCATTACAATACTTTCCTTTTTCATATGAATTGCAGAAAAGTTCTCTGAAAAAACCTCTTCTCTCTCAAAACTTGGTTTATTTATCAATCTCGAAGCTTCTTTCCAAGATGTTGCGAATCTAATGTTTTTCCTGTTTCTAACATTTTCCATAGTCTTTCCAAATACAGCATTATTCATTAATTTATAAAAGTCCCCTTCAAATTTTACTTTTGTATTTGCTCTCATGTCTGTATTGAATTGAATATACTTTTTCACCCAAGGACTTTGTTTAAATTTTAAAACTCTATGAATTTTAGCTACTCTCAATCCTTCTCTCAAAAACTGTTTTAAGCTTCTCTGATGCAAAACGTATCCCTCTTTATCATAGAATGTTAATAACTTTTCTGTTGATTTGCTTTTAATATTAAAACTTTTATGATAATCACTGAACCATTCTTTCTTTGGGGTTTCTTTCTCACATGCAAAAGGAAGGTCTTTATGCTTATTATGAAGATCACTCGGGTACCTCAAATCAACTTCAAAATAATAACCTTCTTCTTCGTCATTCAATTCCTCTTGAGAAGAAATATCAATATTCATCAAAGCCTTTTCATAATCCTTTTCTTCCACCCACTCTAATTTACCATAAGGCAGAGATTGAGACATTGCCCATCCATACAAATTATTAGCATCAAAATACATCAAATAATTACGATCTTTTTCACTATCATAATTTGGAAGATATTTATTATTTGCTTTAGCATATCTTTTTGAACATACTTGTGATATTCCACCTCTCTTGGACTTCTCAATCATCAAAAGCATATCAACATCACTGATTCAATCTATATCTTGTTTTGTCATTTTCAACATTGCACTCCAAGCTAAACCAGGAGCTGTGAAATAGTGGGCAGGATCTAATCCATAACAATTTTTATTATGACAGAGTGATCGAAAAGCTTCAAACACATCAGCTAACAATAAAACATCTGTTTTTAGATATAAATCATGATATTCTCCAAGGTTCTTTATCTTAAATATTTTCCATATTTCTTGTGCGTGTTTATATTCCTTATCACTTATCTCTTCTTCATAAAGGTTATTATAGAAACTTTCTTTTGAGGGAAGTTGTGTTTCTTTAAATCTCATAAATGAATCCATATAATCATAAGGATAAATTCCCTTACATGTAAGAATTTTCTCTTTACTTTGAATTTCATTCCTTGTTTGAATTTCCTCTCTCGTGAGAATTCCTTCTTTAATCAGAATTTCATCTTTTATCAGAATTTCCTCTTTAGTTAGAAGTTCATTCATTGTTCGAATTTTCTTTATAATTAGAATTTCATCTTCAGTTAGAATTCCTTCATTAATTTCCTCATTAATTAGAGTTTCCTCTTTACTTTGAATTCTCTCTTTAATCTGAATTTCCTCTTTAGTGAGAATTTCCTCTTTTGGAAAGAATGAATTAAGATTTGGAAAAGAGTCCGTGGAGCTTAGATTTGATGCGAGGTAGGCTAGTGGTGTTCCCATAAACTTGTAAGAATCTAGAAACCTAATACGAGTTAAAGGTTTTGTGAATATCATTTTTGTAAATGAAATATACTTTTGACTTGTGTTTGTTATGGCAGAAATATTCCCTGGTGTTTTTGAAAGTTCATTTATAAATAGATGTGTATCATAGTTGGCGCTGTTGTGAAGAAAGACTGGAATAAAAGAAGGTAATTTATAATTAAGATTACAACAGGAATGAGCGGGACCTCTATATTTACCAGTAAGATGACAATGATCCCTAACTTTAGACTCCTTAATTTCCCCCTCACAAATATGACAGATATTGTTCTTTCTGAATTCTAATTTTTCTTCTTTGGTTAATTTCATCGGTTCATTTGTTTCTTTAATTAATTTAGTGAGTCTTATACAATCCTTTTCTAATCGTTTTACAAACTCTTGTGAAGCTTTTTTTCCACGATAATGTTCAAGTTTGTTCTACTTTTCTCCAACAGATGATTTGATATAATAACAGAAACCACAAGGAATATGTTTTTGATATTTATTTGTATATGATTCTTTTGGATTAGGAGAAGCAGTATTTATCTTTTTAAGGATACACTCAAAATCAGCGTATATCACAAATGCGTGCATGATATATTTATTATAATCTTCAAAAGAAATCTTTTCACCAGGTTTAGGCATTGTAATTACAGCTGATTTATGATTACTGCAATATTTTGAATGTTGTTCTAATCGTTCTTTTGTATGAAATGAATTAAGACATCGCTTACAAGGATA
Organism: Eptatretus burgeri; assembly: GCF_056783735.1. NCBI lineage: Eukaryota > Metazoa > Chordata > Myxini > Myxiniformes > Myxinidae > Eptatretus > Eptatretus burgeri. The sequence continues at coordinate 45,512,711 of NC_140966.1, read as the reverse complement.
TATTTTGTTTGCTGTTCTGAATACCTGAGAAGAGATTAATCTTGATAAATTATTGATGTATGTGTAATGTGAATTCTTTCCAACACTAAAATATAAAAGATCAATGTGTGTTTCTTCATTTTTATAGTTGTTTGAAATTTTTAATATTTGAACTTTGTTTGTATCCGTTAATCCATATACATTAATAGAAAGATTATTCTTTTTCTCAAATTTAGGAATATCTGTTAGTGGCATTGGGAATTTAAAATCTTTAATGTCCAAGGTATTCTCATATTTCATATATTGTTTTACTCTTTCTGAATTACATTTTGGTGGATGAAAGTGAGCAAGAACAGACCAGAGAAAACATTTATTATCATTGTTCTTAATATTAACAACTGCCTTCTTTCGTTTTATTTCTTTTGGTAATTCAATATAAGTAGAAGCTTTAAGAGGGTTTGATTTTAGAATGTGTATATCTAAAAAGATGATTTTTTTAATATTGAATCCACTTCCGACCACTGTATTATCAACATCCTCCTCTTGTCTTGATAGTTCTTCATAAACCCCACTATTCAAAAAATCTTGAAATGATGTTATAAAATGAAGATCTGTTCTCATATAAGGAGTATGTTCTTCATCTTGTCTTTTCATATTCATTTTCACTCCCATATAAAACTTTAAAGTTTTCATTTCTTTTAATGTCTTTTTAATAAATTTTTCAACATCGGGTTTCACTATTTCAATTGATTCAGCTATTGATGATGGACCGGGTTCTCCAAATTGAAACATCCTTATTTTTATATGCCCTTTAAATGCCCCATCAGTGTTTTCAATATAATAGTCTCCCTTTACTTTAAACTCATTTTTCTTGTGTTTTTGTGATTGAAGATGTTTATTATAACTTCTCTTCAAAACATCCTTTGAACAGATATCACAATGTTTTCTTTCCAACTCAAGAGGAGATATTTTATGAAATAGATTAAATGTGTGTTTGTTGGTTCGGAGGTGTTTTCTATAATGTTTATATTTGTGATTACAAACATCGCAGTATGTTGTATTCACCATATTTATATAATAAATCTTTGCTTAAACTAAAATTTTCTTGATGAAAATTTCGTTTATTTTACAGGTGAATCTGTGCTTAAAACCATTTTATCCTCCAACTTTTTCACTTAATAAATACAATGTTTCAAAACACAAAAGACAAGTTTTAATCAATCTCTTCATTTGTTAAAGATACTGAGAAATATGTCAAAGATGTAAAATTGAACAAAGATAAATATAACAACTATTGGATAAAGACAATTATGGTAAATAATATGAGTTCTTCAATTTCCTTCAGTGGAAGGGCTTTTAGTATACCTGGTAGAACATCAATTAAAGTATCTCTAACAAAAGTTTCTCCTCTCCTTCTGGAAATATATTCAAAACTAGAAAAAGCAATGAAACAAGAAAAAGTATCAAAAAACAAAAACCTTATGGATGAAGCTTTAGAAAGAAAAGATAAGACCATCTGTAATATGCAAGGAGAAATTTGTATTTTTTTCAACAACCCTAAAGATGTAAATCCTGATGAAATAAAGGATGTTAATATATCAGGTGAAATGACATTTCGTTCAATAGTAGTTAACGATCATTTTAAAATTACCTTTAATATAAAAAATGTTGTCGTTGAATCTGATAATGAAAAAAAGTATATCGATATCGATGGTAATATTATTAAATATGAGTCAATATACAACTGAAAGTATAGATGAATTTCAGTTTAAGTAAAGTTTTACTTTATAAATATGCTAGACTTTCCTGATTCTCCATGTGACAAATTTGACAATTGTCCTGCATGTGAAAGACGGGGATTAAACACAGAGTCAAAAGCCTATAAACAATGTATATTCTGTGATTATCTTCTAATTAATGATAATAAAAAATATAAAAAGGAAAATAATTCTTTTAGATTTACACCAAAAATGAATTACTTTACAAGATTGATTAGAGAAATGAATGTAAAGTATGAGGGTGATAACACACCTTTCCTTACAAGGGAAGAAACTGAACGTATAAGAGAAATATTCAAAGGATTGTTGTTATATATTATTCATGGATGTAATTTTCAGGGAAATATCAACACAAGATATTGTATAAATAAAAGAAAGGATTATCTTGAAATTAAACCTGAACTTAGGATAAAATATAGAGTTTCTAAAAAAGCCAATAATAAATTAAATAACCTGTTTTCCAAATATATAAATGAATGATTTTTTTACCCATTTGGGAAAATAAGATAAAATTTAACAACCATAAAAATCTCCCAAATTCATAAAGATGTCTCATAGTTGGTTCAAGTGGATGTGGAAAAACCTGCTTACTTTTAAAGTTGCTCCTCACTCCCAACTTTTTAGATTATGATAATTTAATAATTTTCACAAAGTCGAGTTTTCAACCAGAGTATCAACTACTCTCACAAGGTTTTAATGCTGGTCTTGAAAAAGAAGATATAATCGGTTTATTTAAACGTCAAGAAAACCTAAATGATTATAACATTGAACATATAATTCAACTATTTTGTGATACACAGAGATGTAAAAAGAATTCAAATCCGATAACTTGTTTTCTTCGTCATAATACGGATGATATACCGTCTCCCCAAGATTTGGATAAATCAAAAAAGAACCTCGTTATCTTTGATGATTGTGTTAATGAGAGAAACCAAACGGTAATGGACAGCTACTACACAAGAGGGACACATTCTTCTTGTAATTGTATTTATCTTAGTCAATCGTACTTTCAACTTCCTCGTTGTTCCATCAGAAACAATGCTAATACTTTTATTTTATTCAAGTTAAATTCAATAGATATCAATAATTTTTGGAGAGATAATTGTTCTACATTATGTAGTAAAAAGAAATTTGAGGATTACATGAAGCACACGACTGAAAAATATAAATATATTGTTGTGAAACAAGGTGAGATATCAAGGGATATATTTTTTGTTTTATAAACAATTACATATATAAATGACAACTATTATTGTAAATCTTGTGGGTAAATCTGCTTGTGGAAAAAACTTTCATAAATCAAGGTTCTTGTGTAGTACAAATGAGAATATTGTAAATTTACTTAAAAAACACCCCGTGATACGCATTGTATCAACAACAACTAGAGCAATAAGACCTGGAGAAGTAAAAGGTGAAGATTACCACTATATTTCAGTGGAGGAATATATGCGATTGAGGAATGAAGGTCAAATATTTGAGGAGGTTTCTCTTGGTACAACAAAATATTCACATTGTAAGAGTGAGTTAAGGAAACTAAAATCTGGTGGTCTTGGGATATTAGAAACTAATCCAGAAGGAACGAGACAAATTATTAAACATCTGAGCGGAGTGAAGATTTTATCATTCGGTTTTGATGTTGATGAAGAAACTCAACGCAAACGTATGAAAAGCAGAGATGCAAGTATTAGTGAAGAAGAAATTACAACTCGCATTAATGTTAATAAAGAATTTGATGAAATATTTAAAGAAAAGGATTTATTTGAACACATCTACTTGAATGATGAAGAAAAGGAAAATTTCCCTGTTGATCTTTACAATTCATTAAATGATATTTTACAATAAATAAATGGATGCAAAAGAAAGAACAAGAAGATTTAAGGAACATCAAGAGTTGGTTTCAAAAGTTGTAAAACAGCAGGAAGACATAAAGAAGAAACGCAGACAGAAACTAACGGGCGAAGAAGCATTTGAAAGAAAACAAGAGAAATTTTTAAACCACTTTTAAAAACTTCCCAAGAAAAAATGAAAGATGTTTCCACAGTTCCCACAGTAGAATATACTCCTAAAAAACTTCAAATGTTAAAAGATTTTGATCAAATGACGGAGGAAGAATTAGAGCATTTAGGAGAATTAAAGGTATATGATGATGAAGGTTTATTTCAACAACTGGAAGAGATTAATCAACCCCCTGATTATATTGTGAATGCTCTTCAAAACAATGAATATTCAGCGGATTCAAAAACCAAAGCAGGACTCATTCGAATAGAACAACCAGCAATATTTCATCTTCTTCAATAAAAGGTATTGATATTTAATGATGAATTAAGGTTCTTGGGTTCTGCTCAACCCCCTGTTAAACTAACTCCGAGATTAATGTTTCTTCTCACAAAAGATGGAAGACAAGGTTCAACTGTGAGGGATGAATCAAAGTATATTGATAAACCATTGGATATGGAAAATAATGATGATAGAGTATATATTGATCTGCTGAACACTCTAAATTATAGGGTTATTCTTTCTGGTAAAAGTAGGACGAATGAGAAGGAGAAACACATTATTCAGGCTTTAAGTATCCTTGGTTCAGGTGTTGGTTTTCTTGCAAATGACCCATCGCAATTAGTTAATAGACTGTTATTGTTGTTAGGCAGTAAGAAGGCTGGAAATAACAATTGTTTTAATGAAGCATCAGCCATTTTAGACCAGTTGATGAACATGAAAATAATTAATAAATATCAATATAAAGACATTTTATCTCATATTAAATAAGATGAGAAGCACAATCCTTAGTTTCAATTTCACAACAAGCGACCACACATCTTCATTCCCATACCCACTACAACTTGACCCAACAAAAGAATATGAGGCATCTTTATTGTCCATGGAAACTTATAATACCTTATTTAATATAACTGATAAAAATGACAAGTTTAGTGATAATCCCAGAAGTGGATACAAAACGATAACAGTCTCACCCGGAGCATATGAGATTTCTCAAATATCTTCCGAAATTGCTCGTCTTATGAAAGAACAGGGTGATGAACCAAAAAATATTGTTATAGACATTCAAAAACATACTTCAAAATCAACGATTAAAGTTAAAAATAACTACAAGGTTGATTTCACAATTGATAATTCATTTAGAGAGTTATTGGGTTTCTCCTCAAAAAAGATTGAAACTAATGGGACGTTTTACAGTGATAATGTCAGTCAAATATCCTCAGGAATAAATTCGGTGTTAATTCACTGTGATTTGATTGATGGTGCTTATAATGATGGAAAAAAAACAAATGCAATATTTTCATTCAGTGCATACTCAACCCCAATTGGTTATAAATTCAATATGGAACTCAAAAATTTGGTTTATCTCCCTGTGTCAGGAAAAACCATACACAGAGTAAATTTTAGGAGAACCGACCAAGATAATCGTATGATTTCTTTGAATGGAGAAGTTATATCCATCAGAATTCACCTACGTGAAGTTTTCCAATAAATAAATGCGATGGTTATTGTGAGGAAACACGAGTTGGGAAAATATAAAATAATTACAGGGGATGGGATGTTCCTTTCCCCATACTACAAGGGTGAAGGTATGTATCTTGGTAGAGGATACTATAAACCTAAGAGACAAAGGGGTGTTGGACATCAATTTAGAGGAGATGGGATAATTGATACTCTCATGGGTATTGGTTCAACTATTCTTAAACATAAAGATCTAATTGGTTCAACTGCTTCTACTGTGGGAAATGTAGCAGGTGTTGTAAAGAGCATAAAAGATGCCCAGAAGGAATCTCATAAATTACAAGCAATAAAAGAAATTAAGAAAGGCAAAACTCAGTTGTCCCCCCAAGAACGACAGAAAATAATTCGAATACTTGGATCAGGGTTTCAAAAGTTTTAACATCTTTTTTCCTAAATAAATACAAGTATAGAAGCAATTGATAGTATCTATGATTTGGATGATACTATTATTATCTCAAACTCCACTAAAAAAGAAGATTACTTCAAGATAAATGCAATAACTGGAACAGACTGGAATACGAATGGTACAAAAAGTTTTGAAATAAATAATCAACAAACCTATTTGAATCTATCCGAAAGTTTCTTGTTGTGTAAATTTAAATTCACTAAGGCTGCGACTAACACAAACGCTACACTTGTAAATGATTTCTTCTGGAAAATGTTTGATAGTGTGCGTTTGTATATTGGAACACAAGAAGTTGAAGCGGTTGATTATGTCTCTGCTGTATCTGAAATGATGAAATTTACACTCTATACATTCAGTGATAGAATGGGAAAGGGGTCTGTCGAAGGTTTTATTCCTGATATGTCAACGGGAACAAACACAGACCCTGGATATACTCAAAGGAAAGGAGCGTATAATGATGATACAAAAGCAGAAAATAGTTTTACTGTGGCAGTTCCTCTTAAAGGTATATTTGGATTTTGTGATCATGATAAAGTTCTGTATGGTCTTAAAATTAGATTTCAACTACAAAGGAATGATAATGAAAATCGAATGTTTTTTGGTGTTGGTGGTGCTTTTGGTGATCAGAATAAATTTGTAATTGAGGAAATGAGTTGGTATATCATTGAATATACTCCTAATCTTAAAACAGAAGAGATGTTGAATCGAAGACTTAACTCAAAGAAACCACTCAGTGTATCATACCTCAAAAGAAGATGTCAACACGTTAAACTCAACCAAACTACTTACACGTGGAATTTGGATGTTCTGGAAGGAAAGCCACGATATCTGTGGATCATTTTTAAAAAGCCAGATGGTGATACTGCGACTGATAAGAATAATGCATTGAGTGATAATGCTAAGGTGAAACAACTTCGCGTTTCTCTAGATGGAACATTTTATCCACGAGATAGATTGGAAATTAATTGGGAAAAAAATGATTTTGCTGAAGCATACAAGTCTTACCAAAAGGTGTGTGAAAGTAATGGAAATAAAGAACCTATTTTGGATATGACAGCATTTAAAAGTTTGTATACAATCTATGCGTTTGACCTGAGCGCTCAAAAGGAAACTATAAAGTCGAATCGAGTGGATACTTCCCTATACATTGAAAGAGGAGAGAGTGAAGAAGTTGATACATATTGTTTGCTTTTGGAAGAAACAGAATTACAGATTAATACAGATAATGGTGTGATGATTAGTCTCACATAATTTTTTGTTAAATAAATGAGTGGCAAAGTACCAACTGGGGTATATGTTAATCAAATCAATCTTCATAAACTATCATCTTGTGTTCAAAATCAAAAGCCTTGTACGATTAACGTTAATACAATTCAGAGAAAAGGAGCAGTAAGAATTGATGTTTTGCTCACAAGAGAACAGGTTAAAATCTTTAATGACACTGGCTCACTTAAAATTAAAATGACAAAACCAATGTTGAAAAAATATTCAATAAGAGAGACGAGTGGAGGATTTCTCCCATTTCTAATTCCTTTATTTGCTGGTTTAAGTGCGGTTGGAGCATTGACGGGTGGTATTTCAACAGCGGTGAAAACTGCCAACGAAAGGAAGGCTCAACTCCAGGCTCAAAAAGAATTGGAAAGACATAACAAAGAGTTGGAGAAACAAATTAGTGGAAGTGGTGTAATTGTAGATTTTGCTGAAAAACTTGAAGGTCTGCCTGATAAAGCGAGATTGTTAGTTGGAGATATGCTTTCTTCTATAGCACAAGCAGGTGTAAAATTAACGAAAAGAGGTAATGGATTATATCTTTCTAATAAATAAATGAGCATTGATGAGTGGTTTAAAGAATTTGGAAAGAATACAACATCAAATTTACAACTTGTCAAATATTGTAAGAAATTAAAAATTAATAATGTGGTTATTTGTATGAGAGATGAATTAACAAATGTGCCGAAACATACAAAGAATATTATTATGAACTTAGAAGATAATAATGGGAACGGTTCTCATTGGGTTTGTATTTTTAATAGTCAAGACAAATATTATTTTGATAGTTTTGGTCTTCCACCACCTGTTGAAGTCATAAAATTCTTACAGAATGGTGTTTATCAAACATTTCAAGTCCAAGAATTAAATTCTAAGTGTTGTGGTCAATTATGTCTATATGTGTTATTTCAACTCAACAAAAATAAAAAATTTTATGATATTATTTTTAATCTAATATAAATGACTTATGTTGGTAAAGATGGTTCTATCTTTGGTGTATCTCAAGAACTGGATATTGATTTATCAAATTATTACACAAAGGCACAGGCTGAACGACATAAATATAATATAACCAAAAATATTAACATGAAAAATGCTTATAAATTAAAAAATTATCCAAGCCCGACTGATGCGAATGACTTGGTGAGATTAAGCGATTTATCACAATATATATCCTTAAATAAAACGGCCGTGTATTCCAAAGATACAGAAGTGTTGATATTATCTCCAGGTCATACAGAATTCACAGTTCGAATTAAAATAAATTTTTATAAAGAAGGGCGTATCGTTTGTATGAGAATAGAACAATGGGGGTATGATATGAATGATTTCGGGTATAATTGGTCATTTAAAATTAACCTCGAAGACCTGGAACAATTAAATCAGTCTCGTAAGGAAGAATATTATCCACTTGGTATCGAGAATGAGTTTTGTGGGGCCACGATTAGTAAACAACAAATAAAAGAATTTAATAAGGGTAAATATAATAATGGTTTTGCCCTTGTTTATATCATGAAAACAGAAAAAACAGGATTATATATAATAAGTAAGGAAATACAAAATGATTTAACTATGGAAAGATGGGGAGGTGTTTCGTGCCATTATATTATTCTAACATATATTTCTAATACATAAATGACAGCAAGAAGACTTCAAGAAAATTATCATTTCTGTGTCCAAGCATACCTTCAAGAAAAGGGTATTCGGTATTTTAATAAATATGTTCTACAACATAAGAATGAGGTATTTTCAATAAAAGATTGGCATTATGCTGATGTTGATAAACCGACAACTTTAGATTTAATTAGAATGTTAAATAATGAAAAAATTATAAAGTTAAGAAAAGGTAAGGCTCTTTTAGAAATTCAAAAGAAATTTTATTGGTTTCCTGTTGTAAAAAAAATTATTTTGGATACAGGAATAACAAGAAATCCTGATGAATATATGTATGATATTCTATGGGGTGTAACCGATTCAAGGATAATAAGGGATGAGGAAGGAGTTGAAGAAGAGAGGGAAGAGGAGGAAAAGGAGAAGAGAGAGAAGGAGGAGAGGGAGAAGAGAGAGGGAGGAAAGAGAGAAGAGAGAGGGAGGAAAGAGAGAAGGGAGAGAGGGATGAAAGGGAGAAGAGAGAGAAGAGAGAGAGAGGGAGGAAAGAGAGAAGAGAGAGGGAGGAGAGGGAGGAAAGAGAGAGAATGAATAAATATCAAAATATGGAAACCAGTGAGATTAAAAAAAGATTGGTGGTACTACAGAAAATAACTCAACCCACCGAGGAGGAAAACAAAGAATTGACAAGTCTATTTGCAATACTTTCGACAAGAATATTGACATCGACAAGCTATTCATTTTAATTCAAGTTTTTCGTTTTTATTTTTTTTTCTTAAATAAATGGAGGAGAGAGTGAAGGCATTTCTAAGGATTCTTTATGTTTTAAAAATTAAGATTCAAATGTGCATGTTGGAAACTAAAAAGGTTTTTGCACTCTGCAGGAATTTTTCTCATAAATAAATGAGTTATTGTCTCAAATGTAAAAAGAAAACTAATACTAAAAATATTTCATGTATTAAAAGTAAAAATAACAGGGTTATACAAAAAGGTGTATGTTCGGTGTATGGTTCAAAAAAAAATCAATTTATCTCCAAACACAAACTAGGAGGAGATATACAAAAGTTTTTATCAGGAAGTAAATTTACAACTACTGGATTACCAGGGGAATTACATCTACCAGGGTATTCTTTCTGTGGTCCAGGCACAAACTTGGAGAAAAGATTAGATGAGGCAGACAATCCTAAATCCTGGAGTAAGCCCATCAATAGAGTTGATGAAGTGTGCATGAGACATGATATTGATTATGGGAATACCACAACGTTGGAAGAAAAGCATGAAGCCGATAGAGAAATGTTGTATAATTTGTCTCTGATACAAAATCCAACCTTGAGAGAAAAAGTTGATCGTTTCATTGTGAAGAAGATGATCAGTGCTAAATTGAAACTTGGACTTGGAAATTCAAAAAACTTATAGGCTCTAATGATATCATTAAGACTGAAGAGCAATTAGCTGATGAATTACATAAACCAATATTCACAAAGTTGCAGAGAAGGAAAGTTTATTCCAAGGAAGTAGATTATATCTGGTCTGCTGATTTGATTGAACTCAATAATGATAAGGGGTACAAGTATGCTTTAACCGTTATTGATTTGAGGAGTAGATACGCATGGGTTGTACCATTAAAAAACAAAACAGGTAATACTCTTATGTTAGCCTTTCAACAGATATTTAATAAAAGTAAGAGAAAACCTAAAAAATTGTGGACTGATGAGGGTAGAGAGTTTTATAACAAGACATTTATGAATTTTCTAAAAAATACCAGTATTACATTATACAGTACCTTTAATGAAGGGAAGGCAGTTGTTGTTGAACGTTTTAATCGTACCTTAAAAGAGAGACTATATAAAAAATTCACACAACTCGGTTCACAACAATGGTCATCTTTTATTCAGGATATTGTGGATAAGTATAATGACACGGTTCACACGTCAACAAATATGAAACCATCAGAAACATTTACAAAATTAAAATATGAAAAAGAGATTAATGTCAGAAAACCTAAGTTCAAAGTTGGTGATATCGTAAGAATATATAGGTAGAAATCTCATTTTGAAAAGGGTTTTACTAAACGATCGACGAAAGAACTTTTTAAAATTGTTGATGTAATAGATACGGTTCCTTGGACTTATAAGATATATGATTTGGAAGGGGAAGAGATTTTAGGTTCATTTTATTCACAGGAATTACAAAAGACAAAGATAAATTGAATTTTTTTGACTCGCCCCTTTTTGACTCCGCCCACACAAAACCCACCCACACAAACCCCACACAAACCCCCCACAAGCTCCACACAAAAACTCCACACACACAAACCCCTCACAAGCTCCCCACATAAACCCCACCCCACACAAGCTCCACACAAACCCCACCCCACACAAACCCCACACAAACCCCACCACCCACAAACCCCCCACAAGCTCCACACAAGCTCCACACACACAAACCCCACACAAGCTCCACCCATATTCATCATATTCACATAATTAGTGATTAGTTAATTAGTTCCCCACACACAACATGTTTATTTAATTAAAAAATTATCTACCCATCCACACAAGCTCCACTCATCCACCCATCTCTCCACCCATCCATTTATCCACACAAACCTCATCCACATAAGCCTCATCCACATTCACCCTGCCCACATAAACCCCTCCCACACAAGCTCCACCCACATAAACCCTGCCCACACAAACCCCACCGAAGCCCACCCACATAAACCCCACAGAAGCCCCGCCCACACAAGCCCCACCCACATGAACGCCCTCCCACAAGCCCCGCCACCACCCGCCCCTCCCCCGGAAGCCCCGCCCACACAAGCCCCTCCCACACAAGCCCCACCCCCCCCATCCCCCCTGTGCGCCCCCACCTTTGACCCACCACCTCCCTCATCCCACCCCCACCCTTCCCCACACACACACATGGGGAGGGGAGGGGTGGGATGAGGGGTGATGGGTCGTTGGGGGAGCGCACCTACCCCCCACCCCCACCCCCAACCCCTCCCTCTCCTTCATGTCTTGATCCTCTTCTTGAAATTCAAAATCAAGTAATTGTAAACAAAACAAATATAATTTATTAAAATTGAAAATATTAAATATTCATTTGCGAGAATGTATAATCTTTCCCAGCAATCTTCTTCAGATGTCTTGTGATTTCGAAACTCAGACACCATATTCTGTTTTGAAACAAAAAGTAGATAATAATTAGGTTTTATAAAGATAATTACATGGTATTATGAGTAAGCCTGTTGTTGGTTCTAAGTTCAAGCCTCGTTGACCACTGAATTAACACACCAGGAGGCCGACTCAGCCTGTCATCCTTCCAAGGCCAATAAAATGAATTCCAGTGTACTGGCAAAACCGCGTCCAAACTAATGATGCAACCAACATAAGACGACATTCTAAAGAGAGAGTGATATTAATAAAAAAATAACTAAATAATAATTCAGAAACATTTACCTCCAGAAAATCATGTGTTGTACCAGATTGCTTATGTTGTGTGATCGAGCTGAAAATAAAAATAAAAAAATAATAAGTCAAGGGTATAGATGGAGAGACAGACAGAGAGAGGTAGGTAGAAAGACAGACAGAGAGAGATACAAAGAGACAGACAGGGAGAGATAGAGAGAGAGACAGACAGAGAAAGAGACACACACACACACATACACATATACACACACAGACACACACACATATATATATATATACATATATATATATATATATATATATATATATATATATATATATATATATACGCACACACACACACACACACAGACACACACACACAGACAGACACACACACACACACGCACACACACACACACACACACACACACACACACACACACACACACACACACATATATATATATATATATACACACACACACACACACACACACACACACACACACACACACACACACACACACACACATATATATACACACACACACACACACACACACACACACACACACACACGTGTCTCACCATTGGTTTAATTCATTCGAGATCAGAGGCCGTGATAAGACTTCGTACCAGTCATTATAAATGTTTTTCAATTCTCTTCTAAAATCATTGACCTCTTCAATAAGAGCATTCATTTGATGCACCTCATCGTGATATGTAAACTCCACTTCTTCCAAGGACCTGTCAGGAAAAAATATATATTTTCGCATTATCACGATTTAATTTATAATCAATTGCTTCATCGTTCAAAGAGGAAACCATACACAAACTTACCAACTTTGTCGTGAGCTGTTATCTTCATCGGAAGAGAGTGAGTCCATGTCTCAGTTTTTTTACAATTGGTACAAGATGGCAAAAAGATCAGAGGCCGTGATAAGACTTCGTACCAGTCATTATAAATGTTTTTCAATTCTCTTCTAAAATCATTGACCTCTTCAATAAGAGCATTAATTTCATGCACCTCGTCGTGATATGTAAACTGCTCTTCTTCCAAGGACCTGCCAAGAAAAAAAAAAAATATATATATATATATATATATATATATATCAGAATTATCACGATTTAATTTATAATCAATTGCTTCATCGTTCAAAGAGGAACCAACTTACCAACTTTGTGTTGAGCTGTTTTGTTCGCGGAAGAAAGATCACTCATGTCTCAGTTGTAAAAATGAAAATCCCGTCTGGCAGAAACTTTGTCTGGCGAATCACTTATAAGGCAACGATGAGGAAATTACCTAATCATTGGGTGTGGCCACAGGAAATGACACTTCGGGTGAGGCAACTTGGAAAATAACTGGGCGATTATATTCTCAAATTGTATGAATCATTTTCAAAAGATACTTAAAATACCCTAAAATGGTTTTGATTCAAATGTTTTCAGTTCGTGTTCTGAGATAAAATATAAACACGAGACCTTGTCTCACAGAATAGTTCCTGTTTTTTTTCACAGCATGACTGCCTAAAAACACTTCCTCATTTTCACAGCATGACCGTGTCAAAAAAAACACTTCCTCATTTTCACGGCATGAACTGAAAACATTTGAAACAAAACTTTTTTATGGCGTGGTTTATACACAAAAATAATTTGCAACTCGGGCGGTGGCCAGATGAGATCATTAAGAGAAGTTTATCATTTCATAATGGCACAAAAGGGGTATCTTAAAAAATATAAAGATTCAAATGTTTTGTTTTTCAATATTTTAGATGGGGATTATTGTGCAAGGAAAATTAAACTATTGAAGGAATTTGAGAATGAACAAATCTTTATAGGTTCAATGAGTGAGCTAAACAATATGCATCGGTTATTTGATAAAGTGTCCCGAGGCTTTGACGTTTCAGATATTTCTTTAGAATCACCTTTAACAAATCTTTATCTTATTGCATGGATTATTTGAAAAAAAAGTGTCCCCAGGTTAAAAGGGGAGACAAATAAATATACCTTGGAATAAAAAGGGGGTTTATTTTTAGGGAAAAAAATATGAATCGCTGAAAATCCCCCATTCATTTACATGGGGAAAAGTGAGCCAGAACCAGTATATTCAACCTACTGAGGTCTATGTGCTCTTCCATTGTCGCTTGTAGCAAGGTATTATGCACACATTTTGGACACGGGGGAACAAAAAATGAAAGTCATAAATTAACAAATTGATCAAATTGATCAGTGTTCATTCAGGTCATAAATATATATGCACATAAACTTAACCATAGAAATACATGCTGTGATGAACCAAACTAACATAGGATTAAAAGTGCAGATTTCCTAAAAACGCTATGTACTTCCAAACGACCTTTGTTGTTCTGTATACTGAACATAAACTGGCCTTTTGGTGTTGATTTTTATATCATAGGGCCATCTTGGTAAACTTATTCTATGGTTATAAAATTAAGCTTATAGCTCCCAGTAATTTTGTTGCAGCTTGGTAAATGCAATTTGTTATGTACTTCCTAACATTTTTGACCCAATCATGGAAGTGAACCTAAAAACTGGTATGTAGTAATAATTCTCCATGTTGAAACTTGCCATTTTAAATCATCCCTTTATGCAGAAGTAAATTGCTATTTAAGATGTTCTATCAGATGCATTTCAAATTTCTGGAATAAGATTTTGAAAGCTTCTATATGACTGGGGGAAATTTTGCAAAATCTGAGATTTTACATTTGAAGGTGCCAAGATATGCAGAAGGTCATAATAAATGTAGTTTTGAGGAATTGCTCTATTCTTATGTACATAAAGATATATTTCAAACAAAAAATGCATTTTCAACCATTTTGGACAACATATACAATCATACATGTAACCCATTTCTGAAAAATGAGCTATAAAAATGGAAAAAAATATCCTGTGTTTGGATAAAAAAAAACGCGTTGTAAGCAACTATATCCATCGAACCCATAGCAAAGTATACATTTTCTGAAAGCACAGACACTTGGGCATTATACAACATTAAGATTGTTTATCTTATTAAAACTGGGTGCAATTTCTAAGCTTTCTCCTCATTGAGGACCACAGTGTACACAATACCATGCTAGAAGCCTTGTGTGAACATCTGGTGAAGGAACGGAAACAATCGGGGTAGTTGATGAAACGGAAACACCATCAGCGGATGCAGAGATCTCGCTTCCCTCAACCGTAACAGTGTTATCGACTTCAACGGCGTGGAGGGAGATAATACTTTGGGGGTTTCTCGTAAAACATCCATTTTAACGTTTCCTGCGTTTCCAGCTTCACCACGTGATGGACTGGGAGCAGTGCAGGCCCGTAGCCAGGGCTCAGTATTAAGGGGGCATATGAACTGGATGGGGGGGGCACAATTATAATATTTAATATTTTTGATAACCCGGTATACTATTGTATTCATGCAGCTTTGACACATCTATACTGAGGTTGCCGTCGCATACTAACCAAATTGATCTCAGCTAGATTTAATATGTTCTGATGCTTTTGGCCTCAAATTATTTGAATGCAGGAGAGCCGCAACAAACTGGCACATTCACAATGCAAATATTCAATGATTAGACGATTGGCACCAATTCAGGTGCACTTATACAAGGTGTTATCAAGAATTGGCATGAGAAAATTAATATACCAGAGATACAATGACTAAACGGGGGAGGTTGGCACCAGAATCAGTGCACTTTGAAATAAGATACAGTCGGCTATGACCTGCGATCATCACGTTAAACTATCAACAGCAAATGCGACCAGCCTGAAGATCCCACAAAGTCCGCATTTAAAGCAGTCAATTACACAGAGGTAAGGTTATGCACAAAGCACTAGATATGGGATATGCAAAGCACCAAACACAACATTTAACTTAAACATCAGAAGTACAAAGCAGCCGACCACGGCGGGTGCTGACCACAACCACACTGCAACCACAACCACACACGCATCACCAGCAGTCACACATACAATCTGAACTCCTCGTATTGTTTTATACCACTGTACTCGCTGTCAGAAGAGCTGCAGGCGACGAGTCTCGGTGTGGAATCTTGTGAGGTCCTTCTCCTTCCATTCATTCAGGCATTTACGTGTGAGGTCTCTCTCGAAGGCCAGCTGTACCAGTTGTGCCTTGCGTGCATGGCGCATGGACCGTCGATGGTCAGTTAAGACATTCCTCAATGTTGAGAATGAGTTTTCACACATGGCAGTGGACGCACCAAATGTTAGTCCAAGTCTCATAGCAGTCACGACACTTGGCATGGCTTCCAGCGTTTTGTGGTATGTTG
>NC_140966.1:45396441-45486441 GCF_056783735.1 Eptatretus burgeri | reverse complement strand
GGGCGAACTACACATGTACCTATGGAGATATCTCACCTGAGGGCCCTTTATGGTGTATTGCGAATTTCCACAGCCGTAACACTACCCCCTCCCCTTTTTACAGACTCGTCCCGAGTCATCAAATTCTCATGTGCCATCATGTGTAGTTCTCCCCTAGTACGTTTTACCTTCGAATCCCTGAGTGCGACATTCATGGTATTCGTGTCCCCAAAATAAATAACCTGAGGGCTGAGAAACTAACTCAACAAACCCACTCATTCAGACGACTTAAATAAAATTGCCGGCGCTAAACAGACATGCCGGGGGCGCACTCATATTTACAGTACATCTTGACACCTTAACTTAAAAATTTACACTTACCATGGCCCAGGATCAATGGACTCTGCAAAGAGAAAAGCAGTTAGCAGGGAGCCAGGCTGCTCGCATGCATTCTCTGGCTCATGCAATGCAGGTGACGGAACGTGGCCGGCTGCTCGCATGCAGTCCAAGGCCTCCCCCTTTTAAAATGAACACAGTGAACCACAACGGTGCATGGGCTGCACAAACGCAGTCTCTTGGTGCGGCTGCCTGCATGGCAGTCCCTGCAGAACACTGAACGGGCACTGACGCAAGCAACAAAATGGTGCACTGGCTGCTCAATGCAGTCCCGTGGTGCAGATGGATGGATGAACGCAAACAAACAACGGTGCACGGTCTGCTGGTGCAGTCCCATGTTGCAGCTGCCATCAGGGCAGTTCCTGCAAATTTGCGCGAGGATCTTGGTGCACATGGCAATGAACAAGGGGGGGGGATCAAAACAGAACGGGGCAAAATGTACGAGGGCAGTAGGCATGGCATGGCAAAGGCAGGCAGGCAAGGCATGGCATGACAAGGCCGCTGTAGCAAACAGCCGGCAGATTAACTGGCCGGCACAGGCCTTGCAGCATGACAACAGCCAGCAGACGAAGTTGGCCGGCCTCTCGCCGTGCAGTGCAGGTTGGTGGAGGGAGTGCGGAGGTGCTGGCCACTCAGAAGGCGGGCTCGGACCTACCTACTTGTTTCCCTCCCACCTATCGCCTTTGCCTGTCACTGTCCATACCCACTCCCTTAATTTGTAAAAACCCAATTTAGCCTCAACTAATTTTTTTGTTGTTTTTCTTTTTATCCTTACTTCCCCACTATAATTCGTCCCCTAACCCCCTTTATCATCCTTGTTCGGCTAACCTATCGTCATCTGGCCTACTCCGAACCCCTACGTTCCCTTCCTGGAGGGGAATGAGGGAGGGCTAGCCTCTTATGTCGAGGCCCAACTCAAGCCTCAGGATGGCCTCCCCAGACTTCAGCTATCTAACCCAAAGTGGGTCCAGCAGCCCACAATGTGAGCAAAGAGATGGATGGTGCGGAGGGGTACACTTCCTAATCTACCCTAACCATTAACTCTTAAACTACCCCGGGCTTTCAACAAGCACCTCTCGCTTAATGTATCGGTTCTAACAACCAGGATTCCCGTCGCCTGTGTTGGTGTCCTCGCAAATTTTGGGCCTCGCCCCCCAATTTTCTTTCCGTGCCCTCACACGGTCTCACGGCTGGGACGCGTGGCTCCCTTGGCAGGCACTACCCTCTGCTGATTCTCTAACGATGGCACCCCCGGGCACTACACTGCCTCCGAGCCTACCAGCTCCCTCAACACCGGGGAGTGCCCTCCATGGCGACTCCCCTAAAACGCTCACGTGGCAGGCTGGCGCCCCAGCCCCTTCCCTGGGTGCCCGTGCCCAATTCACTGCCCGCGCGGCTAACGGCGCCCCGGGCCCCCTCATCATGCGGGCGCAACCGTGCCCACTACGCTATCCCGGCCCCCCATGGGCCCTTGGCCTACCGCAGCCGACTAGCCCGGTGCCCGAGGTACCCACTCAGCGATACTCACCTTTCGCAGCCACGCTCCCAGCCCGTCAACAGGGCTCCTGCACCCCTCCAAATGGGTTTCGAGCCTACTTTCTCACCAACAACAAAACGACTTCCATTTTTGTTAATTTGACTACCCCAGCTAACTCACTTTATTCTGACCCTGGGGTCCCTTGGGCGGGAGTCACTCCTTCCCCCAATCACTCATCGCACCATGCATTCCACAATCACTCCATTCACTCAGACTCGCTGGCCTCACTCACCAAGCACATGTTTCAATCCATCAACTCAACTCACACATCGCTGAATCCTGCCATTCTGCTCACGACATCCCCTAACTAACTCGTGCTCCCACGTCGTCCCTTACACTATAGCACGTTCCTTTTGACACTACGTAGCTGAACTACGTCCCCTCTACACATCCAAAGTCTGTCTCTGTCTCCAAATAATCCCATAAATAATTTCCCCTCCTAAATCTGACTACAATCCCTCTACCTAATCCATTCCACGGGCCCCATGAGGACTTATCGCTGCCCCATGAAGCCGGTCTAGCTAACACTAACCCTTCCCCCGAGCTAGTGCAATCCTGTGCCCTGGCCAAGGGGGTCTTCCACCCCTTGCCCAGGGAATCCTGTTCACCCAAAAGCGACGCTTGCTTTTTTTTTTCTCGCGCAGTACCAGCGCGGCAACTCGCAAGCTGCGCACCAGCGCGCCAATTCACAGCCGCGCGCCTGTGGCGTGACGTCATGGCAGCTGTTCTCGTCCCTCGTCCCTCTTGGACGGTACCATCCGGCAGGGATTCACCCTCCTGCCGGATTCCAATGACGTCACCCTGCGCATAAAAAAACACAAGCCTCGCGTCTCGAGGGGTTCCCCACGCTAACACATGTGCTCTGCCCGTTGGAGCTTAACACACACGCCCGCGTGGAGAACCCGTCCGGTCCGAATTTCGAAATCCTGCCTAAACTTTGTCCGTCGCGGGATCGGCAACATTCACTGCGCTCGTTTCCGGACCGGGTTTCACTCCCACAAGCGAGCACGTGGTGGGCTCGTGCGTACCACAGCACGAACCTCGCGCTTGCCGGCGTGTAAACCCGGCACGGTTCCCGTTACAGCTACGGCCGCTACTCGGCTTGTGTCCCTCTGTCTCCGTTGTCGTCGCCATTCAACCCACGCACACCTGCGTGTTACGACGCTCACACTCCACTCCATCACATTCATCCCGGGAGACGCGGCTGCGTGCTCCCGCATGCCGACCGTCATCTCCCGAGCACACAGGGACCTTACACTCAGCCGCTCACTCACTCGTGCCGTTTCCCTCACACAAACCATACCACTCACACACGCGGGGGGCACTCGCCCGCGGTGCCTCACTCCCACACGGCTGTTCGCACACGCATGCTGTTTCTGGCGTACACGTGGTTCCTTTCACACAACGCCTTTCACCCACGCTTTGCGCGCGTTTCAGCACACATTTCGCCACACTCGTATACACGCATTTTGACACCACACACACCGGGACCACACTCGTAACCACACTGGGGATTTGTGCCACCCCAAGGGTTTCCGGGGCCTCTATACCCCCCAAGCTGCACGTGCACCTGTCCACAGCACCCGTCCCCTCGAACTCGCTCGACACGACCGAACCCGCCTGGTCGTGATCAGCTTCAAGGAAGCATAGCGTCTCCCTCTCTTCCCGAAGGAGGCCATCCAGCTGCTCGCACCGGGTGACGACACATTCTGCCAGCTCACCCCCATTATCCTCCACTAACTCCGTGTGTGTGTGCTCGTTTTCAACCCCGTCCAATTCACCCTCTATCTCCCGCGTCTCTGCCAACTCAGTCACCTCGACCTCCTTCAATTTCTCTGTTATTTCTTTCAACTCCCGCGTCTCCGTCGTCACCTCTACTGTTTCTACCTCCCGTGTCTCTGTTATTTCTTTTATTCTTTCCGTCGTCACCTCGTGTCTCGTCTCACACGTTTCGGTCACCCCATTTAGTTTTTCCTTCTGTGTCACCGTCACTTTTTCCGTCACCTCCACGCTTCTCGCCCAACACGTCTCCCATATTATTTTGCCCTCACCCGCCTCCCTTGTGGGCCTGAAAACCGTTGCACTCCCTCCCCGCTCGTTCACTCCCACCCGTGGCGCCGCCATTTTGAGCTCCCCTGTTATTGCCAACATTCTCGCCGTGCCCGCCTGCAGGCTTCGGCCTATTTGCTGCATCTCACCCCGCATTTCCTTCATTTCTTCCTTCATTTGTTGCGCATTTGTTTCCATATTAGTTTTCATTTCGTTATTTATTTCGTTTTTCATTCCTTCCATTTTGAGTGCGTTTCCATCCATTTTCGCATTCATTGCCGCCAGTATGGCGCATAGCTGGGCCATGTCGGGTGCACTCGGCCAGGATCGGGAGGGGGGTTTGGCGGAGGGGGGAGGGGAGGTGTCATACACCGCGGCCTCTGCCGCTGTCGCGCCCATTTCGGGCTCTGGGTTCGGTTGGGGGTATTCGTGTTCCTGCACAACCAACATTTCCTGCTCGGGGTTCTCATTCTGGGCCATGGATTCTACATGACGACACATATTTATTTCTACCCCCGGCACCCGCTCGCCTTGAGACTCCATCTTATTTCTCGTAACGGGTTAATTTAAATTGCACGTAATTTGGAGGGAACGGGGGGGGGGGGGTCGCCTCGCACACCCCTGCTCCGTTCCCGTGAATTTAGCTGGAGACGGGAGAGTTTGTTTTACGCTCGCTGACACCAGTGTTGCGAATTCGCTCCCGCCGGCGTGCGGACGGCCACATAACTCGAATCGAAGCACGTCGCCCACCGGACGGACAATTCAGTCGTGACCCTCTCGGAACAACGCCGGGAGCTAGTCACGGGTGGGGGTTTATCCTCACCACGATCGTGCCAATTGCCCACCCGCGCAGGATGGGGTTGCTCGCCAAATTCGATCTACCTAAGTACCTGCGCGAATGGTCGACCGGGCGATCGCACCACGCCACAGGCCGACTCCGGACACGAACCGCTTAAGCGGTCCGTTCCGTGCTACAGTGATAACCGAGCGGTGTTATCGTCGGCCTTGACAGTTCCGATTAATTACCGGGATGTTGCACCCACTACGAACCCCTTACGTGATGCAGGATGGAGAGTCAAACAAAGGGAAGGACGCAGCAAAACGGCGAACAAGTTCACACAAGCTCTTTATTCACACACATACAGACACAAAGTAAGCACGTATATTACAGTCACAATAAAAATGCACATATAACAGTTAAAATAAAAGAAACAATGCAGAGCTACAACCGAATACGTGTACACACGGCAACACTTAAACAGTTCTACTTGTCGGACAGGCGCCAACCACAGTCATTTACACAAACCCAAAGAAAAGAAAAGTGAAAGTTGCGACTTCCCTTTTGTGGCTGGTGAGTCCCTCTCCCACGACCGTCAGCGTGGTCGCGCTTGGCTCCGACCTCTCTCGCGGCCGGCGAACCCTCTCCGGCACTCCCCGTCCGGACACGCAGGTGCACCTCACAACGGGCGCTGCCGCGTCTCCCGTCCATGCCTTCTTGACAGGGCCGCTCGCCAAGCCGCGGGCGCAGGACCTCTTCCCTCGAGAACCAGACTCTCGTACCAACTCGACCAACCCTTGACCAACTGAAGACCAGACCAGACCACCAGCCAAGACGAAAAGAAGAGGGAGAGGCGGAAGAGGAAGAGGCGCCCGAGCGCCCCGCCCTTGTCCGTCTTTTATAGCGCGGGGCTCCGCCCTTCGCCCCGCCCCGTTCTCGGCTCCACCTTCCTTCGAGAGGGTTCCTGAAAAGGGCATTCCCTCACCCTCTCCCTCCACCCCGCCCCGTGCGGGGGCCGGGGGAGTCAGTTTTTGGCTCTGGGCCAGAGAATTATTCCCCCAAAATGAGACCCCTCCCTTACATGACCTCTGACCTTTGACCTGCATCGCCCCTCCTCCACTCCAAAGCGCGGGGAAGATCAGGTGGGAGAATCAAGTGGGAGAATCAGGCGGGAAAAGTCTGCGCAGGCTCCGTTGTTCCTTCCTTGGCGCCTTTGTTTGCCATTCGGAGCGGACGTAGTGGCGAAGATGTGGTGGCGTAGATGGTGGTGGTGGAGTGGTTGTAGTGTGGTTGGTGCTGTGATGGGGATGGCCTGGTTGTTGAGATGCTGTTTGTTTGAAATGAAAGATAGAACAGAAAAATGGCTAACTCAAAGCGTCACAGCCCAGATGGATCACATAAATTTCCCTCTATACAACGGGTTTGGGCTAACTACACATGTACCTATGGAGACATCTCACCTGAGGGCCCTTTATGGTGTAATGCGAATTTCCACAGCCGTAACAATATATTTGAAAGCTATATTTTAAGGTAAACGGATTGTTGTATTGATTTCCTGGAAGCATTTGTTTTGAAACTAAGTGAAGCCTCTTTCTAAAATATCATCCCAATTTTTCTCTGCGAATAACTTCTACAATTTGTTTTGCAATATATTTCAACTTCTGGAATGTGATTGTACACTTTTCAAATCAAACAACAGTGTCTCATTTTTTTCCATCCGAGAAACCATATTATCGGTGTTTGATTTTTTCTTTTTTTCATGAATAGATCAAAAACGTCGGCTCTCGATAAAAACACTAATTTGTTTCTGAGACACCATTCTGTTCTAAATTGTTGAAAGTCATATTGAAATTTATACTTGTTAATCTGTCTCAAATGAGCAAAATCAAAAGATGAGTATCTGACACGTGATGTTTCTAAATTTATCTTTTAATATGCTGTATTAAAATGACCAGTATTACTCATTAACTAGGGGTTTCAAATTTGAATCTATTTTATATTTCTTCGCTTGATGGAATATGAAACATTAACAAACCATTTGGTGAGGGGTGACGTGAAAAAGGAAACAGCTTTAATGATGCTCACAGTGTTTACAGAAAATATATGGCAATACAACTTAAAGTTGCCTGAGATCATAAAAGACCCATCACAAAATATTATGGTACATACAAAGAGGAACATGCTCGGAAGTTGAGAAGAATGAAAGAGAGCTAGCGATAGAGACTCCTGATCATATTGGTCTTCAGTCAATGGAATTCAATTGATACAAATTATAGATTGAATTAACCTTCCTTCCGTGTGAGTTCTGCTGCATCAGGATAAAGATTACCGCACTGTGGTTGTGTGCAGGCGTGGAACAGTGCGGATGCAACGAAATTGTGCAAATATTTACTTGTGCGAGTAATATTAAAGGGCAGATATGATATTATATGGCTAGCCCCCTCAACGCAGTTTTGAAGGCGTCAAGGGAGGATTAAGTGGCAGGGTTCTCCTCCAGTAGTCCGAGTGTTGGGCAGAAAAGCGTGCATTAGGGTCCGCACAATGTTTTCTGCATTTTTGTGATCACCAGACCATCTGAATGAATATGCCGATTGATGCCACTCTGGCACCCTTGAGCATTTTTGTGGAAACATTAATATGCAAATTAGCGGTGGCCATTGTCAAAATTACTATTTTTCTTAATATCTCCAAAAGTAAGCATCCAAATAGACTGGTTGAGGTGTCTACACCAATGTTTTTAGGGTCACTGGTCATGATATACCCACTTAAAATTTAATAACATTTAAATTGAGCTCATTACTTTGCAAATTAGCAGTCACCATTATCAAAAGAACAATTTTTCTTAATATCTCCAGAAGCAAGCATCCAAACAGCCTGGTTGAGGTGTCCAAACCCATGTTTTTCGGGTCACTGGTCATGATAAACCCACTTACAATTTGATAACATTGAAATTTAGCTCATTAATATGCAAATTAGCATAACCCTACCCGCTGAATTTGTCTGCACCAATCGGCGTTTTTGCAGTAGTTATACAACAACAACAAAACTGTTTGAAAATAACTTGCGCAAAGCCGTTTATCCCCATTACAGTTGTGAAGAAATGGCTGACATCAGCAGATCAACAGCATGAACTGTTTCTGGTCAAGTAAGTTGAGGCTTGTAATGTAATGAAAGAAACATGGAGAACTGAGTTTTCAGTAAGAGTAATGTCTTCTGATACAGGAGAATGATCGATATGATTTGCAAGCAAGTTTTTTTTTATTATTATTTAACATGATCTGTCTGAAAGCAACTGTGTATTTTATCGATTTTTAAAAGTACACAGAGTGGAAGCTGTTTCCTGAGAACTTTTTTTAAAATACGAACAAAGAAATTAAATGTTTATAATTACCTCTATTGTTGCAGGTTGAGGCTCCATCACCATGGGAGACTGTTTCTTCAGTCCCTGCAATGAAACTAAGCTGGAAAACCTCTGGTAACAGTTGGTCCAGACAGAGTGCGAAGTATCATCCGGTCAAGCAAAGCAAGAGAAGATGGTATACATGGAGAGCTTGAACAGAGATTACAGGCGAACAAATCTACCGAGCTCAAATGCCATGGAGACTGTGTCAACGTACACATCACACTCACACATAGAAAGACACTTGAAACGAATGAGTAATGTCTGTTTAGAAGATGCTTCAACAAGCAAAAGAAGCCGCCATTCAAAGACGACAGTATTTGACTTTAAAGAACATTGCATTTTTTTGCGGAGAAAAGTGCATAATGAACTTTGATAAGAAGAATCCTTATCGTTGGCAGCGAGTTCTCCTTTGTAGGACTGCAGATCGTGTTGATTGGACAACTTTCAAACAAACTATTCTAGATGTTATCGATTCCCGCCAGAATGAAGAAGCACGCCAGGTCAAGATGCGATTAATGGGCACAATCAGCGATCTTCATGCTGCTGATGCGAGATATCACGATGACTGCAGAAAGTCCTTCATGGCACCCCGTTCTGTTGCAGCAGCAGCACACAGTGGCAGAGAAACTCAGGACATTGAGTCAGCTGTCAGTTTTACCATCCTATCGATGAAAAACGACATGTTGTGCATCTGGAATTCAGTAGAAGTCGACAATATGTACAAGGACCAATGGATCATGAAGGAAAGCGATACTCTCGACAAACGCTGTTATACAAATTGTTGGATATACTTGGCTCTGAGCTTCTGGTTCTGTCTGGTGAAGGTGTTGCTAGTTTAATCTTGTTTCGCAGTAGAGCGTCGACTGCGATCAACTTTGTAGCATCAGATGAAGATGACGCCATTGATGTTTTCATCGAACGAATTGCCAAGAAGGTTGCACAGGAATCTAAGCAGTTGTCGTCCGACCCCAGTTCCTATCAGACTAGAATTAATATAGATATTGCTAATGAAGCAGTGAGTTCAACCCTTCAATTGCTACTCTTTTATTTCTTTCTTGTCGACTAAACTATCAGCTAAACTCGACTGCACACTTCCAGGAGCTCTGATAGGAAACATCATAACGAATATGATCACCAATCGACCAACTACACTCCAAATAGCACTGGGAGTTCTAGTCAGTCGTAAAAGCCTCATCGAGCAGTTGTACAACTATAGTGTGACCTGTTCCTATGATGAGTTTCAGCGTTTCAAGGGATCAGCAGCAAAGGCTGCAACTGTTCACTCCAGGATTAGAGGAACCGCCAATGCTGAATGTGGCCTCGGTCAGGTTGTTTCTGACAACTTCGACACAAATATCTCATCCCAGAATGGATTTGTTTCAACACATTCTCTTGCAGTACTACTTACCATAAAAGATCAGGAGATATCTTCCACATCTGAAGATGAAGCCATCATCAGACGATTGACCCGTGATGAAATGAAGACACCTGTGACAGAAGACATTTCGGTTCAAAGGTACAAGGGACCTGAGAAACCAGCGATGCCAGTTGAAGAAGCCACATGTTTGGTGTTGCCTCTCCGCGTATTGGCTCATGAATCTATACAACTTAGGAGAGTTCAAGATATGGATTTCTCTTTTCTGAAGCAAATCACTTCTGATCGGAACACACCAGAGTTTGGTGGCTTTAATACGAAGCTCTGCAGAGAGCAAGGACGATCCATCCAACCTGCAACGAGGGTCATTTATACACCACTCATAAATATGGATCCAGCTGATCCAGACACGATGTTTACAGCAATGGAGGAGGGAAAACGCTTGACCGCAGAGTGTGGACAAACCGTAACCATCTTCACAAACGACCAACAGCTGTATCGAGTGGCCGTTGATGTTAAATGGGTTTATCCTGAGCGATTTACCCAGTTCATACCAAGGCTGGGCGGCATGCACACCCTTATGAGATTCATTGGTTGTGTGGGGAACTTGATGGCTGAAAGTGAGCTGGAAGACGTGATGAAATCTGCCTTTGGAGGTGTTGCTCATATGCTTGGTGGAAAAAAGTTTCCCCAAAACTTCAGGGCCCTACGATTGGTGACTGAGGAGGTCCTTCGTTCCAGCATGGCTCAGGCAGAAAGTCATGAAGACTTAATGGACACTCTTGAAACCAAAGCAACAAAGAGCATGACCACACAACTATGGGTACAGAACCTTGTGAAACTATGGGTACGCACCAAGGGCAGTTGACATTGGCGGAGCACAGATGTATTCGTATGAAGAAGGCTGGCCAGCAGGATTCAACACTCCCTTATCTAACCAAGTCATAACTATGGCAGTGACACGGAAGCTCATGCATGTGGGATCTACTGAGGTTTGTGATCTAAATCTCATCTACTCCAGGGTCATGGGACTCCAACAAAGTCAAAACATCAAACTATGTGACGTCTTAGAGTACGAGCTTGCACCTGTGCCAACATCAATGTTCGATGAAAAGGGGGAGATGAGAATAGCAAAGAACAAGTCGACATTGAAGAATAATCTCCAAGTGGAAATCTCAACAAGACTGGGTCCACAACCTGAAGTTACCATCTTCGATGGTTGTGCAATCCTCTGGGTTATTCATTGGCCTTACAGGGGAATTGTGCAAGACTTTGTTGACAACTTCACGAGCGACATCATGACAAAGGTGGACAAATCAGATGTATATCTACTATTTGACAGATATCATGATTTCAGCATCAAGAGGGGAACAAGATTAGCAAGAGCTGGGCAGCAAGCTATCAGGCGCCACAGGTTGAACCGCCAGACTCCACTGCCTCCACAGCTGGTGGTTCTGTCAGTAACTGAGAACAAAGTTCAGCGAATAGAACTGATTTGCCAGAATTTGATTGACGTTAGTCAACAGAGAAAACAGAGCCAACATAGGCTCGTCATTACGGGACAGGAGTCTACCCCAGTGGAAATACACCACGGAGCCCAAAGGTGCCGCACTGATTTGAAGACGACGCATGAGGAGGCAGATGTCATCATGATTCAGCAAGTCGCTAAAGTTGCCGAAGATGGTGCAAAATGCATCACTGTTAAGTCATCTGTGATGATACTGATGTGTTCATCTTGCTTGTGTATCACTTTGCAGAACTTCATCTGCAATGCTGTGTAAAAATGGAAGCAACATGTCCTGGCCGATCGTTGATCGACAATGGGGCCACTGCCAGAAAGCATGCCGGGATGGTGCAAGACCTACTAGCTTTACACGTACTGACAGGTTGCGACACCATTGCCCAGATGTATGGTAGAGGTAAACTGACTGGCAAGAAGACACTCGCAGCAGGCCATTCACTTCAAAAACTTGGGAATGTGAATGCATCTATTGATGATG
This sequence comes from Eptatretus burgeri, assembly GCF_056783735.1. Lineage (NCBI taxonomy): Eukaryota > Metazoa > Chordata > Myxini > Myxiniformes > Myxinidae > Eptatretus > Eptatretus burgeri. Next base: position 45,474,924 of record NC_140966.1, on the reverse strand, counting down.
CCATTGCCAAAGCTACTGTGTTCATGGCTGTTTGCTATGGTAGCAAGGAGAGAAGCAACATGTCTGATGCTCGCAAAGAGGTGTGGTCTATGAAGATGGCGAAACCAAATGCCATCAAAGCACCAGACCTAAAGGCTCTGCCACCAACTACAGAGTCTTTTGAACAAAACATGTGACACGCTCATATCCAGACAGCAATATGGAAGTCAGCCGCTGAGCTGCAGCCACCACCTCTGGATCCCACTCAATACGTGGGTGGGTCCCGTCCACGACCCTGATTTCCACCCCGGAGCTCCGATTGTCCACGCGGCTGCCGCCACGAGCCACGAGTCCCACATGTGCGGCTGGGACCTTCGACGACCCACAGGTGTCCATCTGAACTCTGACCCCCAGCTCGTCTCTCTCATCGGCTGGAGGGTCCAATAAAAACTCCGGGGTTTCTTTTCTTTTTGTGTGTGTGACTGCATGTGGGCCCGTCTACAAGTAGAATTGAGTAAGTGCTTTGAATCATTGTAAATTCCTGCTCTGCATATTCACTTCAAGTCTTGCCTCCTTGTCTTTTATTGTAAATAAATGATGAGAAATGTTCCCAGCTCGTTTCCGTCCTTTCTTTATTTGGTCCAGCATGGTCCGGGTCTGAGTTCAGACGAGGTTTCATCCCCGATAATCCGTTAATCCGAGCCAGCACGGCTTTGGCAGTTTCCGCTCGGCTGCAACCGAACCGGAGTTGGTAGTTGTTAGTTGGAACTCTACCGCAGTCGGTAGAGTGACCCGGTTCAAGAAAGACGTGCCAAGGGCGTGAATCCCTGGTAGCCAAGATTGCGTGGTTATATATGTATATTGGGATCTAGACAATTAACGCTACACCATGCGGTCGAGATATTGGCGTTTCACGGTTGAATAATCGACCCACCGGCTTTGGAGTTATCCGGAGCGACGGCCTATAATTCCGGGGAGACCGGTGGGAGACCACGTAAACTTCCCCACCTCGCGGTTGTTCTCGCCACCGACACCTGGCCCACAACAATAGAATTATATATATATATATATATATATATATATTGTATTTTATTTTCTTCTCCTCAGGGGAGAGGGCATGGGCTTGGTTAAAAAACACACATCAACTACACAACACCCCTTGACGAGAACCCTGTATACATGCCCACAATCACCCATCAATGCTCAAACTACCGAATAGTCCTGCCAACATCCCAATACCCCTCCATCTCCATAACTTCCAGGTACCTATCGAATACCAATTTAACCTTAGCTACTGTTTCTGCTGCCACTACCTTTTCAGGGAGATCATTCCATGCATTAATTACTCTTTGAGTAAAAGACCCCCACTTCACTACCGTCTTTACTCTCCTCTTCTTTACTCTCAGGCTATGGCCCCTGGTTCTGTCACTATCTTCTCTGTTGAATAATTCATCTACAGTTATTTTATCTTTACCTTTCATTATCTTAAACATCTTTATCATATCTCCTCGTAACCGCCTCCTTTCTTGTGAATAAAGCTTTGTCTCCTTCAGCCGCTCATCATAGCTGAGTCCAGCTCTGCCCGCAATCAATATCGTAGCCCTGTGCTGAACCCTCTCAATGGCATCTATGTCCTTTCAGAACTGTGGTGACCAAAACTGCACACAATATTCGAGATGGGGCCCTCACTAAATTCCTGTACAATGTTAACATCACCTCTTTTGATTTATATTTGATCCCCCTTCTCATACAGCCTAAACCCCCATTTTCTTCACCTATAGCTGCCTGGAACTGTGCTGCCTGCTTACCTCCCTTATCTATTACCACCCCCAGATCCTTCTCCTGTGTAACATGCTCCAAAATTACCCCTTGCATCCTGTAATCGCTATTTTCATTGTTCTTTCCCATTCCCAACACCTTACACTTGCTCAGGTTAAATTCCATCTGCCAATCTTTTGGCCAATCCATACAAGTATCAATACTTTCCTGTATCTGATCACCACCCCATCTGCTATCCACCTTACCTCCAAGCTTTGTGCTATCCACAAATTTGGAAAGCTTACTCTTCAACCCACTCTCCAAATCGTTGATGTAAATCATGAATAGTATTGTTGCAGATTCGCGCCCGCCGGCGTGCGGGCGGCCACGTAACTCGAATCTCGGCACGTCGCCCACCGGACGGACAATCCCGTCGTGACCCTCTCGGACTAACGCCGGGAACTAGTCACGGGTGGGCCTTTCGGCCTCACCACGATCGTGCCAATCGGCCCCCGCGTGGGATAGGGTTGTTCGCCAAATTCGACCTACCTAAGTACCCACACGGAGGGTAGACCGGGCGATCGCACCTCGCCGCAGGTCGACTTCAGACACGGGCCACTTTAAGCGACCCGTTCCGTACTATCGGGATAACCGAGCGGTGTTATCGTCAACCTCGACGGTTCTGATTAATTATCGGGCGTATTTAGCCCACGACCAACCCTTTACGTGAAGTAAGATGGAGATTCAATTAGAGAAAAGACGAAGCGAAATGGGAGAAACAGTTCAACATAAAGCACATTTATTCCGCGGCAAACGGAAAGCACACATATACAATTACCACAATTATGCACCAAAAGCAAATGTAACAAAAGAAGAAACAACAATTACGCACCAAAAGCAATTGCAACAAAAGAAACACAATGCAGATCTACTACCGACTACGCGAGCACACGGCAACACTTACACAGTTTTACTTCACAGACGGCGCCGACAACACATATACTCCAAAGCAAAAGAAAAAGGGGCCACCCTCAACGATAAGGGGCAGCCGGGCCTGGGGCCGAGACCGCGTCGAGCCTACCCGTCTGGTGATGAGCCGCAAAATGGCGGTGGCGCCCCGACTCCGCGGGCCTTGCTGGCATGGCCTGGAATGGGGTGGGAACGGGCCCCCTTCTCACACTATCTCAGCGCGGGGGGAAACAGGGGGGGTTGTTGATGCTCGGGGGAAAGAGGATATCTGGCTGGCTTGGGTCCCGCGACGAGCGACTCCACTGCGACCTCGACCGCGTTCCCGGCCTCCCCTCTCCGCAGCTCCCCGACTCTGACACGAGCGCAGACCTCCACAAAGCTCCTTGGCTTCTCCAGACTCTCCGGACCCCGACAGACACTCTCTCGACTGATTTCGCCGCTGCCACAACTCTCCAACTCTCCTCTCGATTCGCCCCGCGCTCGGCGCTTTATAGTGCGACAGGAGAAACCATATGCAGATTTTTGGATCAGGATCGGCTCGGGGGCGGAGCCACGCTCGCCCATTGGACAGAGGAAAAGTGGGCGTGAATCATTCCTGATCCTTGAATCTGCATATATCGATTATACTCCGACGCGCCTGGAGGCGGGGCCAAATCGCCCCACGCTCGCTGATAGGACGGAACAGAAGTGGGCGTGAATCATTCTTGATCCGATTTCTCGGAAAGGCCGCTTTTTGCACCCGCTGCTCGGTGCGCGCCCTGTACGAGTCCAGGATCGGTGCCCACAAGCGGCGTGGGAATGGCGGTGATGCGATGGTTGCGAGAGCGAGATGTGACGGTAAAGGTCGTGGCTGTTGGCATTGTTGTTGTTGTTGTGTGATGGCTGTTGAGACGTGGTTGGCTCAAAATAAAGATAGAACAGAAAAACGGCTATCTAAAAGGGTCGCAGCCCGAATGAATGACATTTATTCCCTCTAAACAACGGGTTTGGGCTAACTACACATATATTTACAGAGATATCTCACCTATGGGACCTGAATGGTGGTTTGCGAATTTCCTCAACCACAACAGTATAATGGTCCGAGTCCTGATCCCTGAGGTACCCCACTACTTACATCCTCCCATCAAGGCATCCTCCCACTCACAGCCACTCTTTGCTTCCTATCACTAAGTCAGTTTGCAATCCAATTAGCTACCTGACCAGCCACTCAATGAGCCCTCAGTTTGGCTAACAACCTCCGATGTGGTACTTTATCAAATGCCTTCTTAAAAGTCTAGATATACTATGTCCACTGCCTTTCCCTCATCCACCCAATCAGACACTGCTTCATAGAACTCTAAAAGATTTGTTAAACAGGAACTCCCTTTGGTTAACCCATGCTAACTACCGTTAATTAGTTTGTATTTGTTTAAATGGTTCCTCATCTGGTCCTTAATTAATGTGTCCAACACCTTCCCTTCTACTGAAGTCAAGCTAACATGTCTATAGTTTCCCAATTCTTCTCTGGATCCTTTCTTAAATAATGGTGTTACATTTGCTACACTCCAATCCTCCGGTTCCTGTCCTGACTCCATTGAGCTGTTGAAAATATCCGTAAACATCTCGCTTACCTGCTCAGCCACTTCCCTCATCATTCTTGGGTACACATTATCTGGACCCGGAGCCTTATCGACTCTTAGATTTCCTCATTGTTCCTTTACTTCCTCCACTCCAACCTGGATCTTCTGTAAAAGCCCTTCCTCACCTCATTGATAGATACTCTCAGCTATTGGCAATTCTCCTGACTGTTCTTGTGTAAAAGTTGAAGCAAAATACCTGTTTAATAAGCCTGCCTGATTTTTTTCTATGGATCTTAATAGCTCTTGAACTTTACTCCTCTCGACCTTCAGACCTTCACACCTTTTCAGACCTTTGCACTTTATTTGACCTAAAGACCATTTAGACCTTTCATTTGCAATCATTGACCTTTCATTGAGTAAATCCTTCCATTTATTTGCCACCCAAAATACACCACACAAAACAAGTCCCGGTGAAGGTCTGCAATCTCCAATTGCTCTTTCTAGTTTCACATTGTGTGGCCATGTTTGGAGTACCATCAACTATTACCACTGGCAGAGATCGCCAGTTTTAGTCATCACTCTTCCACACACTTATAAACCTCCTGGAAAGTAAGAGGACTTGAACTACATCATACCACCCTTCATCCAAGTTGCAATCAGCCTGACGACGTGCTACAAATTTTCCAGGTCACCTGATAAGAGTTCCAAACGCAGGTTCAGCAGCGCAGCAACCTAGACAAAATAGTCCAGTCCGTCTGAACTTAAATATAACTTGAATTAAATTAATTTCCATCTTAAAATAGTCTGATTTAACCGCAGTCTGAATACCAAGCATGACGACAGTGAGAGCCTCAGTCCAGCTAGGATTGGCATGTGGGCATTAACTCAAACTATCAGCTGGCGGTGAAAGTCTTTGATAAATGGTTGTCGTCTGTCAATGCCCGCATTCTTTGACTTTTGCAATGATAGAGTATGTTTATTGTTTTCATGGATGGATGAATTTGACCACAGTGATATGAAAACATTATTGCATGAGTATGCACACGCACGCACACATACACGCACACACCCACACTTTAATGATCCTCGACCTGTGTGTGTGTGTGTGTGCGTGCTCATGCAATAATGTTGGTGTGTCACCATTTTTCTCAGAGATGGCTGAATGTATCTTCGTCATACTTTCAGAGATTCATCAGTGAGTGCCAGGGACTGTTTAAGGAAAAAGAAAAAAAAATATTAAAATTCTGAAAAAAAAACAAGTTTAATACATTTTAGGGGATTTTGTTTTTCTGTTATTCCTTAGTGGGTGTAGGGAAATGTTTTTGGCCTCCACAAAAAATAGACCGGGCAACGCCGGAACCACTGCTAGTACTTTATAAAATGTATTTACATTTATACTCACCAACTGCATTTAATATCTGTCGCACTCCAATGACGACAAAGCAGGCAACCTTTACCGACGGAAGAAAGTTATTTCACTCTGTGCACACGTGCCGTCACGCCGATGATAATTACCGTATTTATACCATTACGAGTAGTTTACCCACCCCGAGGGTGGGAGGATTTTGAGCATTATTTACTAAATGAAAAGGTCATTGATTGCAAATGAAAGATCTGAATGGTCTGTAAAGGTCTGAAGGTGCGAAGGTTTAATGGTTTGTAAACGTCAAATTGAAAGGTCGAGACGCTAGACGAAGTCATGGTGCAATATCACGATTAAATACAATGTAATTACAATAATTGGTGGAAGTACAGTACATACAGCACTCAATTCAAATATCACACGTTCTACGGAATTAATAGACTACTCCTGTGGGTCAACCGACGCTTCAGGTCGATTTTCCTTTCCAGTATACAAATATTGGGTGGTCGCAAGAGTACCCTTATTTTCACTTTTTCCATCTGTCTGTCTGTATGTTTGTTTGTTTGTTTGTATGTCTGTATGTAATGAACAGCTCTGGAGGCCAGAGGAGTCAACTGATTTTGATGAAACTTGACAGGTAGGTTCATACCAGGATCTAGTTCTATGCTTTTGAGCACCGTTGCTATGGACACCACCGTTGCCTAGCAACGGGACTTTGAAATTTTTGAAAAATCGTAAAAAAATTTTTTTTTCGAAAGTCAAAAATCGGCTTCTGCGCTTTTATGCGCACTATAATCAACCTCTTTGTCAAATATTTTGAGCCCAATCCGTCAAAAACTGTATGATTAGTATGCAATTATGTCGTGACCACCCATGTCGCCTAGCGGCTTGTTGGGTGCTCGCTAGAGTACCCATATTGGGTGGTCGCTAGAGTACCCTTATTTTCACTTTTGGGTGGTCGCTAGAGTACCGTTATCCGGCTGTCTGTTAGGTGGTCGCTAGAGTACCCTTATTTTCACTTTTTCCGTCTGTCTGTCTGTATGTCTGTTTGTTTGTAATGGACAGCTCTGGAGGCCAGAGGAGTCAACCAATTTCGATTAAACTTGACAGGTAGTTTCATACCAGGATCTAGTTCTATGCTTTTGAGCACTGTTGCTATGGATGCCACCGTTGCCAAGCAACGGGACTTTCAAATTTTGGAAAAATCTTAAAAAAAAATTTTTTTTCAAAAATCAAAAATCGGCTTCCATGCTTTTTATGCGCACTATAATCATCCTCTTTGTCAAAAAAATTCAGCCCGATCTGTCAAAAACTGTATGACTAGTATGCAATTATGTAGCGACCACCCATGTCACCTACCGGCTTGTTGGGTGGGCGCGAGATTACCCTTATTTTCACTTTTCCGTCTGTCTGGATGTATGATTGTATGTTTGTATGTAATGGACAGCTCTGGAGGACAGAGGAGTCAACCGATTTTGATGAAACTTGACAGGTAGGTTCATACCAGGATCTAGTTGTATGTATTTGAGCACCGTTGCTATGGACACCACCGTTGCCTTGCAACGGGACTTTGAAATTTTTGAAAAATCATTAAAAAAAGATTTTTTCGAAAATCAAAAATCGGCTTCCAGGCTTTTATGCGCACTATAATCACCCTCTTTGTCAAAAAATTTCAGGCCGATCCGTCAAAAAGTGTCTGAATAGTATGCAATTATGTAGCGACCACCCAAGTAGTAGATATATGGGGTTTCTTGTGCAGTCATGCAAATGAATGGGGGAAAAGGGGAAAACTCTGATTTAAGGTTAAAAAGCCCGAAACAGGAGTCTGATTTTCTCCCCATTTATCCCATGCAAATGAATGGGGGGAAAACTCTTATTTAACCCCTAAACCCCTAAATAGGAGACTGGGATAATACAAATGAATTGAAAAAACTGTCTCAAGGCTCAAAAGCTCGAACCAGGAGTTTAATCTCTGTCCCCTTCCCCTCCTCCACCCTCCAACCTCCCCCCCCCCAATGTTAAATTGGGACTACCTTAAGGGACTGACTTCAATTGGGATTATAATTAAGATCTCTGTCCCATTGAGACACTGATTAAAACATTTCTTTTATATTGTCATTCCATTCAAAGAGCGAGCCAATTAATATTTGATCATGTTCTACTTCAGGTAATAAATTAATTTTTCTATTACATTCATCACCATCGAGTATGTTCACAAATATTATTTTGTAACTTAGTTCTTGGTATAAATATCTTTGATGAGCAGAGATAAAATGATAAACTTCTCTTAATGCTCTTGTTTGACCACCTCCTGTGCCACATATAATTTTGAGATTATAGTAAATTGATTTTCCATTGTTTCATTGATAACCATCAAAGTTTTCAGTCCATTCAAGGATATTAATTTTTTTCTTTACATCCTCTAACTTATTTGCAATTAAATTTATCCGCTTATTTGTTTTATCTACTTTTACCCCAGTTATTTCTTCAATAAAACTTGTTTGATATTTCTCACATTCTTTATGTTTTCCATTTAAGTACCAAAGTTGATTACATCTCCACTCTTTGGTTTGGTTATTGCTTGGTTCTATCATTTATAAATCAGTAAAAGACGGTAGTAGTCCCTCAGCACTTATACTTATAACCATAAGGGAGACTATTAATTCAGTTCTCTAAAATATATCTTTTATCATCAAAAGCTCCTAATGCTTTGTTATTAATTTCTTCTGTATATAATTGATTTTTATAACTTCTTATTTTATTCATTTTTCTATACTCTTCCTTCTTTAGGATTAAATAGTTGTAATAATGTCTAAAGTTTATTGTTTCATTTCTCATTTTTTTCTTTATTCCCTTTAACTTATTTTTACACCTTTTCAATATTATTGTCAAGATATCTAAAAGCATAAGCCTTTGATCTCAATCCTATAAATTCACTCATAACCTTCCCACCCAATTTATCTTTCAACTTACCAATAACCTTTTCGTTATTTGATGAAAACAATACATCACCAGGTTTATAATTACTTGTATCATATATATATATATATATATATATATATATATATATATATATATATATATATATCAATATTATCAATCATATCCTCATATACATCTCCAGTCTTTATTTCTAATATAAAACTATCTGTATCCATATATAACAATGACACATTATCCTTATACTTTAATTTAAAATTATTATAGTAATAGTCATACATTAACAACTTTGACAAATCAAGAATTGATGTTCCTATATAAATAGGTTTATCCATTTCAATACTCAAGCCTGGTGTTGGCGCAGTGGTTAGGGCAGCGACTTGGGATCCAAAAGGTCCTGAGTTCAAGCCCCGTTGGGCCATTGAATTAATACACCAGGGGGTTGATTCAGCCTGTCATCCTTCCGAGGTCGGCGAAATGAGTATCAGTGTACTGGGCTGGTGTATACCCCAGTTAAAATAGGTGTACCATATCCCTGTGTCGTAAGAGGCGACCAGGGTTGCGTCAGGAAGGGCATCCGGTGTAAAACATGTGCCAAATCACTATGCGGATCATACGGATGATCTGCTGTGGCGACCCCAAACGGGAGCAGCCGAAAGAAGAAGAAAAAGAAGATCCATTTCAATACTCTCTATTTTTCAAATGAATAGCACAAAAGTTCTCTGAAAATACCTCCACCCGTTCAAAACTTGGTTTGTTAATTAACTTTGAGGCCTGTTTCCAAGATGTAGCAAGTCTTATGTTTTCTCGTTTCCTAACATTATCCATAGTCTTTCCAAATACAGCATTATCCATTAATTTATAAGTCCTTCTCAAAATCTATTTCTGCATTTTTTCTCTTTTCTGTATTAAAATCAATATACTTCTTTAACCATGGACGTTGTTTAAATTTTAAAATCCGATGAATTTTCCTCACTTTCAACCCAGCAGATAAATATTGTCTCAAGTTCCTTTGATGTAAAACATAACTTTCTTTATCATTTAATGTAGTAAGTCGTTTTTCTAAAGATGTACCCTTTATATTAAATGACTGTCGGTAATCACTTAACCATTCTTTTCTTGGACTTTCTTTATTGGAGGCATATGTTAGGTCTTTATGTTTATTATGAAGTTCTTCAGGGTATTTTAAATCAACCTCAAAATAATATCCAACTTCAGCCTCATCCAATTCTTTTTGAGAGCAGATAACAATATCAAGTAAAACTTTTTCATAATGTCTTTCTTTAACCCATTTAAGTTTCCCATAAGGTAAAGATTGAGACATTGCCCACCCATACAAATTGTTAGCATCATAATACATCAGGTAAGAGTTGTCCTCATTCTTATTATAATCAGGAAGATATTTGTTATTTGCTTTAGCATATCTCTTGGAACATACTTGAGATATTCCTCCTCTTTTAGCTTTCTCTATCATTAAAAGCATATCTATATCACTGATTAATTCCAAATTTTGTTTTGTCATTTTTAACAAAGCACTCGAAGCCAAACCCGGGGCTGTGTAATAGTGAGTGGGGTCTAATCCATAAGAATTTTTATTCTAACACACTGTTCTAAAAGTTTCAAACACATCACTTAATAACAATACATCAGTTTTAAGATATAAATCATGATATTCCCCAAGATTCTTTATATTAAACTTCTCCCAAACCTTTTTAGCTTGTGCATAATCTTCATCTAAAATATGAGTATTATTCAACTTCCCATAGAAACTTTCCCTTGAAGGAAGTTGTGTTTCTTTAAACCTTTCAAATGAATCCATATAGTCATACGGATATATTTCCTTTTGTGATAGGAGATCAATCTCTTCTTGATTTGAGAAATATGATTTAAGACTCGGGAAGTTTTTAATATTTGATGCTAACTCAGATAATGAATCTCCCATAAACTTGTGTGTGTCAAGAAATCTGATATGGGTTATAGGGGATGTATAAATTGTTTTTTTGAATGAGATGTATTTTTGATCTGTGTTTGGAATGTCGAAAATATTTCCGAATGTCTTTGAAAGTTCATTTATAAATAGATGTCTGTCATAAGTGAGCGTTGTTGTGAAGAAAGACAGGAATAAAATTTCGAGACTTGTAATTAAGATTACAATGGGAATGAGCTGGACCTCTATATTTGCCAGTAAGAGGACAGTGATCCCTAACCTTGGCCTCCCCCTCAATTTCCTCATCACAAATATGACAGGTACTGTTCTCTCTAAATTCCTTTTCCTCTTCCTTTGTTAATGACATTGGTTTATAGGTTTTCACCATTTTTTGTCTTAGTCTTATACAATCTTTTTCCAATCGTCTTACAAACTCTTCCGAGGCGTCTTCCCCTCTAAAAAGTTCTAACTTGTTGTATTCATCACCAACAGATGATTTGATATAATAACAGAAACCACAAGGAGTATGTTTTTGGTATATATTTGTGTATGATTTACTTGGATTTGGAGAAACAGTGTCTATCTTTTCAAGGATACTTTCAAAATCAGCATATATCACAAACGGAGGTTTTATAGATTTGTTAAAATCTTCGAATGATATGTTTGAACCTGCTTCTGGTAAATTGATTACGGTTGATTTATGATTACTACAATATTTCGAATGTTGATTTAATCGTTCTTTTGTGTGAAAGGAGTTGGGACATCTCTTACAAGGATACGTTTTACATTTTCTCTTATATATTTGTGATTTGGTTAATCTTGAGAAATTTTTGATGAAAGCATAATGTGATTTTTCCTCTGAAGTAAAGTGGAGAAGGTCAATGTGTGTTTCATCATTTTTATAGTTGTTTGAAATTTTTAATATCTGAACTTTGTTTGTATCCGTTAATCCATATACATTAACAGATAGATTATTCATTTTCTCAAATTTAGGAATATCTCTCAATGACATGGGAAACTTTAAATCTTTAACATTTAATGTATTGTCGTATTTCTTATAATGTTTAACCCTTTCAGGATTCCATTGTGGAGGATGTAAGTGAGCAAGAACAGACCATAGAAAACATTTATTATCTTTGTTTTGAATATTAACAACCGCTTTCTTAAGTTTTATCTCTTTTGGTAAATCAATATAAGAAGAAAGTAGGGTAAGAATACTGATTCTGGCTCACTTTTCCCCATGTAAATGAATGGGGGATATTCAGCGATTCATATTTTTTTTCCCTAAAAATAAACCCCCTTTTTATCCCAAGGTATATTTATTTGTCTCCCCTTTTAACTTGGAGGTTGAACCTCATTGAATTGAACACCTGGGGGTTGAACAGCTCACTCATTGAACCTATAAAGATTTGTTCATTCTCAAATTCCTTCAATAGTTTAATTTTCTTTGCACAATAATCCCCATCTAAAATATTGACAAACAAAACATTTGAATCTTTATATTTTTTAAGATATCCCTTTTGTGCCATTACGAAATGATAAACTTCTCTTAATGCTCTTGTTTGACCACCTCCTGAGCCACAGGTTATTTTTTGTTAAGCCCCGCCCACTTTTCTTTAAGCCCCGCCCACTTTTGTTAAGCCCCGCCCACTTTCCACAAGGTATTCAATAAGCCCCGCCCACTTTTCTTTAAGCCCCGCCCACTTTTGCTAAGCCCCGCCCACTTTTGCTAAGCTCCGCCCACTTTTCATAAGGTATTTTTTCTAAGCCACGCCCACTTTTCCTAAGCCCCGCACACTTTTGCTAAGCTCTGCCCACTTTTCATGAGGTATTTTTTCTAAGCCACGCCCACTTTTCCTAAGCCCCGCCCACTTTTGCTAAGCTCCGCCCACTTTTCATGAGGTATTTTTTCTAAGCCACGCCCACTTTTCCTAAGCCCCGCCCACTTTTGCTAAGCTCCGCCCACTTTTCATAAGGTATTTTTTCTAAGCCACGCCCACTTTTCCTAAGCTCCGCCTACTTTTGCTAAGCCCCGCCCACTCTTACATCATTTCCAGTTCATCTCTGACTCACAAAGAAATCACTAGAAAATTACAGGATGTTATGGTTTTGAAAAATTTCCTAATGAAGGCTTGCCTAGGCTTGCCCAGGGAATTTCCAAAGGAAACCACACCCACCAGTCTTTCTCTATAAAAGCTTCAAACCCAGGCTCCATTTTAAACATTTGTTTTTGCTGGCAATGGTGTTTTGTGTGCTTGTCTCGAACTCTCTGTCTTCTATGGAACTAAACCTTCAAGTTGATGAACTGGATTCAAACCTCTTATCTATTGAGGTAAGATTTTTTATTTTCCTATTTTCAAACTTTGATTGAAGCATACTCATTTAATAATTAAATAACTTAATTAATACATTATTATTTTCTCTCACAGGAAATTGTGTCTGAAATACGAAATGAAAATACTGCTTTTGCTACAACTTGGGGAAATTGTTGGCTTGGTTGAAGACCTTATGAGCGACCAAGACCTTGAGTGGGATGACTTTGGTGTTCCTTGGAACTCTCTGTCTTGTATGGAACTAAACCTTCAAGTTGATGAACTGGATTCAAACCTCTTATCTATTGAGGTAAGATTTTTTATTTTCCTATTTTCAAACTTTGATTGAAGCATACTCATTTAATAATTAAATAACTTAATTAATACATTATTATTTTCTCTCACAGGAAATTGTGTCTGAAATACGAAATGAAAATACTGCTTTTGCTACAACTTGGGGCGAAATTGTTGGCTTGGTTGAAGACCTTATGAGCGACCAAGACCCACAGAACGAGTTCGTCCTTGATGACCCAACCAAAGAGTTATACCTTGGAGACCAGCAAAATCCTGAAAAAGAGTTTTACAGCAATAGTACTCATTGTGAGTTATCAAGACAATACCCACTGAACAAGTTATACCTTGATGAGCCAGAATACAAGTTTTACCTTGGAGACTCACAAATTTTGAAAAAATCAAGAAATGAGTTCTGCCTTGATGGTTGAAATAACTACCTTGGAGACTCAGGAAAAGGGTTCTGCCAAGATGGTTCTAAATATGGGGTCTACCTTGGAGACTCACAAATTTTGAAAAAATCAGTAAATGAGTTCTGCCTTGATGGTTTAAATAACTACCTTGGAGACTCAGGAAAAGGGTTCTGCCAAGATGGTTCTAAATATGGGGCCTACCTTGGAGACTCACAAATTTTGAAAAAATCAGTAAATGAGTTCTGCCTTGATGGTTTAAATAACTACCTTGGAGACTCAGGAAAAGGGTTCTGCCAAGATGGTTCTAAATATGGGTCCTACCTTGGAGACTCACAAATTTTGAAAAAATCAGTAAATGAGTTATCCTTAAGAGACTTTGTAAGTTGGTTTTACTTTGAATACTTGAAATGTGGGTTCTGGATTGATAACTCACAATGTGATACATATCTTGGAAACTCAACGGGAATGTGGTTATACCTTGAAGACTTGGAAAGTTGGGTTTATGTTGGACACTTGAAACTTTTTGGGGGCTTTTATTTATTTATTTATTTATTTATTATTATTATTATTTTATTTATTTATATTTTGGAGACTTTTGGAGTTGCTATCACTCTTTGGGATCTAAACCTATCGATGTAGTTCTTTGTCGGATGGTGCTTGATGGGAGCAAGATCAAGAAAGTTCTGGGAAGAAAGTGCAGGCTTACTCCCCCTTTTTACGTCATCAAACCTGAAAGCCTTAAAAGACAGAATTGGAAGAAGAGAAAAAAACGTAAAATATATATATATATATATATATATATATATATATATATATATATATATATATATATATATATATATGTATATATATATATATATATATATATATATATATATATATATGTATATATATATATATATATATATATATATATATATATATATATATATATATATATATATATATATATATATATATATATAGGTGGAAATCTCATTTTGAAAAAGACTGTGTTGGGTGAGGATTGAGTTGGGGTTGAGATTTTGAATGTGAGGGTTGGGGTTGAGATTTTGAATGTGAGGGTTGGGACACACACACACATACACATCAACAAACAAAAGTTAAGCCTTGACTATTCAGTTGAGGATTCTGTGTTTGGGGTTCACAGATCTAAGAACGTCCCCCTTGACACACATTATATACTGTTATACACCTCGGACTTGGCCCTCGAGTGTCCACAACGGTGTATAGTAGGAGGGAGTGAAGCGCCAACCTATTGCTCCCATTACACACACACACACACACACACAAACAAAAGTTAAACCTTGACTATTCAGTTGAGGATTCTGTGTTTGGGGTTCACAGATCTAAGAACGTCCCCCTTGACACACATTATATACTGTAATACACCTCGGACTTGTCCCTCTAGTGTCCACAAAGGTGTATTATCTGCTTAGTTTTGTCTTTTGTAATTCCTGTGAATAAAATGAACCTAAAATCTCTTCCCCTTCCAAATCATATATTTTATAAGTCCAAGGAACTGTATCTATTACATCAACAATTTTAAAAAGTTCTTTCGTCCATCGTTCAGTAAAACCCTTTTCAAAATGAGATTTCCACCTATATATTCTTACGATATCACCAACTTTGAACTTAGGTTTTCTGACATTAATCTCTTTTTCATATTTTAATTTTGTAAATGTTTCTGATGGCTTCATATTCGTTGACGTGTGAATCGTGTCATTATACTTATCCACAATATCCTGAATAAAAGATGACCATTGTTGTGAACCGAGTTGTGTGAATTTTTTATATAGTCTCTCTTTTAAGGTACGATTAAAACGTTCAACAACAACTGCCTTCCCTTCATTAAAGGTACTGTATAATGTAATACTGTTATTTTTTAGAAAATTCATAAATGTCTTGTTATAAAACTCTCTACCCTCATCAGTCCACAATTTCTTAGGTTTTCTCTTACTTTTATTAAATATCTGTTGAAAAGCTAACATAAGAGTATTACCTGTTTTGTTTTTAAAGGGACAACCCACGCATATCTACTCCTCAAATCAATAACGGTTAAAGCATACTTGTACCCCTTATCATTATTGAGTTCAATCAAATCAGCAGACCAGATATAATCAACTTCCTTAGAATAAACTTTCCTTCTCTGAAACTTTGTGAATATTGGTTTATGTAATTCATCAGCTAATTGCTCTTCAGTCTTAATGGCATCATTAGAGCCTATAAGTTTTTTGAATTTCCAAGTCCAAGTTTCAATTTAGCACTAATCATCTTCTTCACGATGAACCTATCAACTTTTTCTCTCAAGGTTGGATTTTGTATCAGAGACAAATTATACAACATTTCTCTATCGGCTTCATGCTTTTCTTCCAACGTTGTGGTATTCCCATAATCAATATCGTGTCTCATGCACACTTCATCAACTCTATTGATTGGTTTACTCCAGGATTTAGGATTGTCTGCCTCATCTAATCTTTTATCCAAGTTTGTGCCTGGACCACAGAAAGAATACCCTGGAAGATGTAATTCTGGTATTCCAGTAGTTGTAAATTTACTTCCTGATAAAAACTTTTGTATATCTCCTCCGAGTTTGTGTTTGGAGATAAATTGATTTTTTTGAACCACACACCGAACATATACCTTTTTGTATAACCCTGTTATTTTTACTTTTAATATATGAAATATTTTTAGTATTAGTTTTCTTTTTACATTTGAGACAATAACTCATTTATTTATGAGAAAAATTCCTGCAGAGTGCAAAACCTTTTTAGTTTCCAACATGCACATTTGAATCTTAATTTTTAAAACATAAAGAATCCTTAGAAATGTCTTCACTCTCTCCTCCATTTATTTAAGAAAAAACTTGAATTAAAATCCATATCTTGTCGATGCTAATAGTCTTGTCGAAAGTATTGCAAATAGACTTGTCAATTCTTTGTTTTCCTCCTCGGTGGGTTGAGTTATTTTCTGTAATACCTCTATTCTTTTTTGAATCTCACTGGTTTCCATATTTTGATATTTATTCATTCTCTCTCTTTCCTCCTTCTCTCTCTTCTCCTTTTCCTCCTTCTCTCTCTTCTCTCTATTCTCTCTTTCCTCCTTCTCTCTCTTCTCCTTTTCCTCCTTCTCTCTCTTCTCTCTTTCCTCCCTCTCTCTATTCTCCCTCTCTCTATTCTCTCTTTCCTCCTTCTCTCTCTCCTCCTTCTCCTTTTCCTCCTCTTCCCTCTCTTCTTCAACTCCTTCCTCATCCCTTACTATACTTGAATCGTTTACACCCCATAGAATATTATACATATATTCATCAGGATTTCTTGTTATTCCTGTATCCAAAATAATTTTTTTACAACAGGAAACCAATAAAATTTCTTTTGAATTTCTAAAAGAGCCTTACCTTTTCTTAACCTTATAATTTTTTCATTATTTAACATTCTAATTAAATCTAAAGTTGTCGGTTTATCAACATCAGCATAATGCCAATCTTTTATTGAAAATACCTCATTCTTATGTTGTAGGACATATTTATTAAAATACCGAATACCCTTTTCTTGAAGGTATGCTTGAACACAGAAATGATAATTTTCTTGAAGCCTTCTTGCTGTCATTTATGTATTAGAAATATATGTTAGAATAATATTATGGCACGAAACACCTCCCCATCTTCCCATAGTTAAATCATTTTGTATTTCCTTACTTATTATATATAATCCTGTTTTTTCTGTTTTCATGAGATAAACAAGGGCAAAACCATTATTATATTTACCCTTATTAAATTCTTTTATTTGTTGTTTACTAATCGTGGCTCCACAAAACTCATTCTCGATACCAAGTGGATAATATTCTTCCTTACGAGACTGATTTAATTGTTCCAGGTCTTCGAGGTTAATTTTAAATGACCAATTATACCCTAAATCATTCATATCATACCCCCATTGTTCTATTCTCATACAAACGATACGCCCTTCTTTATAAAAATTTATTTTAATTCGAACTGTGAATTCTGTATGACCTGGAGATAATATCAACACTTCTGTATCTTTAGAATACACAGCCGTTTTATTTAAGTATATATATTGTGATAAATCGCTTAATCTCACCAAGTCATTCGCGTCAGTCGGGCTTGGATAATTTTTTAATTTATAAGCATTTTTCATGTTAATATTTTTGTTTATATTATATTTATGTCGTTCAGCCTGTGCCTTTGTGTAATAATTTGATAAATCAATATCCAGTTCTTGAGATACACCAAAGATAGAACCATCTTTACCAACATAAGTCATTTATATTAGATTAAAAATAATATCATAAAATTTTTTATTTTTGTTGAGTTGAAATAACACATATAGACATAATTGACCACAACACTTGGAATTTAATTCTTGGACTTGAAATGTTTGATAAACACCATTCTGTAAGAATTTTATGACTTCAACAGGTGGTGGAAGACCAAAACTATCAAAATAATATTTGTCTTGACTATTAAAAATACAAACCCAATGAGAACCGTTCCCATCATTATCTTCTAAGTTCATAATAATATTCTTTGTATGTTTCGACACATTTGTTAATTCATCTCTCATACAAATAACCACATTATGAATTTTTAATTTCTTACAATATTTGGCAAGTTGTAAATTTGATGTTGTATTCTTTCCAAATTCTTTCAACCACTCATCAATGCTCATTTATTTATTAGAAAGATATAATCCATTACCTCTTTTCGTTAATTTTACACCTGCTTGTGCTATAGAAGAAAGCATATCTCCAACTAACAATCTCGCTTTATCAGGCAGACCTTCAAGTTTTTCAGCAAAATCTACAATTACACCACTTCCACTAATTTGTTTCTCCAACTCTTTGTTATGTCTTTCCAATTCTTTTTGAGCCTGGAGTTGAGCCTTCCTTTCGTTGGCAGTTTTGACCGCTGTTGAAATACCACCCATCAATGCTCCAACCACACTTAAACCAGCAAATAAAGGAATTAGAAATGGGAGAAATCCTCCACTCGTCTCTCTTATTGAATATTTTTTCAACATTGGTTTTGTCATTTTAATTTTAAGTGAGCCAGTGTCATTCAAGATTTTAACCTGTTCTCTTGTGAGCAAAACATCAATTCTTACTGCTCCTTTTCTCTGAATTGTATTAACGTTAATCGTACAAGGCTTTTGATTTTGAACACAAGATGATAGTTTATGAAGATTGATTTGATTAACATATACCCCAGTTGGTACTTTGCCACTCATTTATTTAACAAAAAATTATGTGAGACTAATCATCACACCATTATCTGTATTAATCTGCAATTCTGTTTCTTCCAAAAGCAAACAATATGTATCAACTTCTTCACTCTCTCCTCTTTCAATGTATAGGGAAGTATCCACTCGATTAGACTTTATAGTTTCTTTTTGAGCGCTCAGGTCAAACGTATAGATTGTATAAAAACTTTTAAATGCTGTCATATCCAAAATAGGTTCTTTATTTCCATTACTTTCACACACCTTTTGGTAAGACTTGTATGCTTCAGCAAAATCATTTTTTTCCCAATTAATTTCCAATCTATCTCGTGGATAAAATGTTCCATCTAGAGAAACGCGAAGTTGTTTCACCTTAGCATTATCACTCAATGCATTATTCTTATCAGTCGCAGTATCACCATCTGGCTTTTTAAAAATCATCCACAGATATCGTGGCTTTCCTTCCAGAACACCCAAATTCCACGTGTAAGTAGTTTGATTGAGTTTAACGTGTTGACATCTTCTTTTGAGGTATGATACACTGAGTGGTTTTTTTGAGTTAAGTCTTCGATTCAACATCTCTTCTGTTTTAAGATTAGGAGTATATTCACTGATATACCAACTCATCTCCTCAATTACAAATTTATTCTGATCACCAAAAGCATTACCAACACCAAAAAGCAATCTATTTTCATTATCATTCCTTTGTAGTTGAAATCTAATTTTAAGACCATACAGAACTTTATCATAATCACAAAATCCAAATATACCTTTAAGAGGAACTGCCACAGTAAAACTATTTTCTGCTTTTGTATCATCATTATACATTCCTTTCCTTTGAATATATCCAGGGTCTGTGTTTGTTCCCGTTGACATATCAGGAATAAAACCTTCGACAGACCCCTTTCCCATTCTATCACTGAATGTATAGAGTGTAAATTTCATCATTTCAGATACAGCAGAGACATAATCAACCGCTTCAACTTCTTGTGTTCCAATATACAATCGCACACTATCAAACATTTTCCAGAAGAAATCATTTACAAGTGTAGCGTTTGTGTTATTCCCAGCCTTAGTGAATTTAAATTTACACAACAAGAAACTTTCGGAGAGATTCAAATAGGTTTGTTGATTATTTATTTCAAAACTTTTTGTACCATTTGTATTCCAGTCTGTTCCAGTTATTGCATTTACCTTGAAGTAATCTTCTTTTTAGTGGAGTTTGAGATAATAATAGTATCATCCAAATCATAGATACTATCAATTGCTTCCATACTTGTATTTATTTAGGAAAAAAGATGTTAAAACTTTTGAAACCCTGATCCAAGTATTTGAATTATTTTCTGTCGTTCTTGGTGGGACAACTGAGTTTTACCTTTCTTAATTTCTTTTATTGCTTGTAATTTATGAGATTCTTTCTGAGCATCTTTTATACTCTTTACAGCACCTGCTACATTTCCCACAGCAGAAGCAGTTGAACCAATTAGGTCTTTATGTTTAAGAATAGTTGAACCAATACCCATGAGAGTATCAATTATCCCATCTCCTCTAAATTGATGTCCAACACCCCTTTGTCTCTTAGGTTTATAGTATCCTCTACCAAGATACATACCTTCACCCTTGTAGTACGGGGAAAGGAACATCCCATCCCCTGTAATTATTTTATATTTTCCCAACTCGTGCTTCCTCACAATAACCATCGTATTTATTTATTGAAAAACTTCACGTAGGTGAATTCTGATGGATATAACTTCTCCATTAAAAGAGATCACACGATTATCTTGGTCGGTTATCCTAAAATTTACTCTGTGTATGGTTTTTCCTGACACAGGGAGATAAACCAAATTTTTAGGCTCCATATTGAATTTATAACCAATTGGGGTTGAGTATGCGCTGAATGAAAATATTGTATTTGTTTTTAATCCATCATTATAAGCACCATCAATCAAATCACAGTGAATTAACACCGAATTTATTCCTGAGGATATTTGAATGACATTATCACTGTAAAACGTCCCATTAGTTTCAATCCTTTTTGAGGAGAAACCTAATAACTCTCTAAATGAATTATCAATTGTGAAATCAACCTTGTAGTTATTTTTAACTTTAATCGTTGATTTTGAAGTATGTTTTTGAATGTTTATAACAATATTTTTTGGTTCATCACCCTGTTCTTTCATAAGACGAGCAATTTCGGAAGATATTTGAGAAATCTCGTATGCTCCGGTGAGACTGTTATCGCTTTGTATCCACTTCCGGATTATAACTAAACTTGTCATTTTTCTCGGTTATATTAAATAAGGTATTATAAGTCTCCATGGACAATAAAGATGCCTCATATTCTTTTGTTGTGTCAAGTTGTAGTGGGTATGGGAATGAAGATGTGTGGTCGCTTGTTGTGAAATTAAAACTCAGGATTGTGCTTCTCATCTTATTTAATATGAGATAAAATGTCTTTATATTGAGATTTATTAATTATTTTCATGTTCATCAACTGGTCTAAAATGGCTGATGCTTCATTAAAACAATTGTTATTTCCAGCCTTCTTACTGCCGAACAACAATAACAGTCTATTAACTAATTGCGATGGGTCATTTGGAAGAAAACTAATACCTGAACCAAGGATACTTAAAGCCTGAATAATGTGTTTCTCCTTCTCATTCTTCCTACTTTTACCAGAAAGAATAACCTTATAATTTAGAGTGTTCAGCAAATCAATATATACTCTATCATCATTATTTTCCATATCCAATGGTTTATCAATATACTTTGATTCATCCCTCACAGTTGAACCTTGTCTTCCATCTTTTGTGAGAAGAAACATTAATCTCGGAGTTAGTTTAACAGGGGGTTGAGCAGAACTTAAGAACCTTAATTCATCATTAAATATCAATACCTTTTCTTGAACAAGATGAAATATTGCTGGTTGTTCTGTTGGAATGAGTCCTGCTTTGGTTTTTGAATCCGCTGAATATTCATTGTTTTGAACAGCATTCACAATATAATCAGGGGTTGATTAATCTCTTCCAGTTGTTGAAATAAACCTTCATCATGTTCTAATTCTCCAATATGCTCTAATTCTTCCTCCGTCATTTGACTGAAATCTTTTAACATTTGAAGCTTTCTAGGAGTATATTCTACTGTGGGAACTGTGGAAACATCTTTCATTTTTTCTTGGGAAGTTTTTAAAAGTGGTTTAAAAAATTTCTCTTGTTTTTTCAAATGCTTCTTCGCCCGTTAGTTTCTGTCTGCGTTTCTTCTTTATGTCTTCCTGTTGTTTTACAACTTTTGAAACCAACTCTTGATGTTCCTTAAATCTTCTTGCTCTTTCTTTTGTATCCATTTATTTATTGTAAAATATCATTTAATGAATTGTAAAGATCAACAGGGAAATTTTCCTTTTCTTCATCATTCAAGTAGATGTGTTCAAATAAATCCTTTTCTTTAAATATTTCATCAAATTCTTTATTAACATTAATGTGAGTTGTAATTTCTTCTTCACTAATCCTTGCATCTCTGCTTTTCATACGTTTGTGTTGAGTTTCTTCATCAACATCAAAACCGAATGATAAAATCTTCACTCCGCTCAGATATTTAATAATTTGTCTCGTTCCTTCTGGATTAGTTTCTAATATCCCAACACCACCAGATTTTAGTTTCTTTAACTCACTCTTACAATGTGAATATTTTGTTGTACCAAGAGAAACCTCCTCAAATATTTGTCCTTCATTCCTCAATCGCATATGTTCCTCCACTGAAATATAGTGATAATCTTCACCTTTTACTTCTCCAGGTCTTATTGCTCTAGTTGTTGTTGATACAATGCGTATCACGGGGTGTTTTTTAAGTAAATTTACAATATTCTCATTTGTACTACACAAGAACCTTGATTTATGAAAGTTTTTTCCAGAAGCAGATTTACCCACAAGATTTATAATAATAGTTGTCATTTATATATGTAATTGTTTATAA
Source organism: Eptatretus burgeri (assembly GCF_056783735.1). Classification (NCBI taxonomy): domain Eukaryota; kingdom Metazoa; phylum Chordata; class Myxini; order Myxiniformes; family Myxinidae; genus Eptatretus; species Eptatretus burgeri. The sequence goes on along the minus strand of NC_140966.1, from coordinate 45,452,207 downwards.
AACAAAAAATATATCCCTTAATATCTCATCTTGTTTCACAACAATATATTTATATTTTTCAGTCGTGTGCTTCATATAATCCTCAAATTTCTTTTTACTACATAATGTAGAACAATTATCTCTCCAAAAATTATTGATATCTATTGAATTTAACTTGAATAAAATAAAAGTATTAGCATTGTTTCTGATGGAACGACGAGGAAGTTGAAAGTACGATTGACTAAGATAAATACAATTACAAGAAGAATGTCTCCCTCTTGTGTAGTAGCTGTCCATTACCGTTTGGTTTCTCTCATTAACACAATCATCAAAGATAACGAGGTTCTTTTTGATTTATCCAAATCTTGGGAGACGGTATATCATCCGTATTATCACTAAGAATACAAGTTATAAGATTTGATTTCTTTTACATCTCTGTGTATCACAAAATAGTTGAATTATATCTTCAATGTTATAATCATTTAGGTTTTTTTGACGTTTAAATAAACCTATTATATCTTCTTTTTGAAGACCAGCATTAAAACCTTGTGAGAGTAGTTGATACTCTGGTTGAAAACTCGACTTTGTGAAAATTATTAAATTATCATAATCTAAAAAGTTGGGAGTGAGGAGCATTTTTAAAAGTAAGCAGGTTTTTCCACATCCACTTGAACCAACTATGAGACATCTTAATGAATTTGGGAGATTTTTATGGTTGTTAAATTTTATCTTATTTTCCCAAATAGGTAAAAAATCATTCATTTATATATTTGAAAAACAGGTTATTTAATTTATTATTGGCTTTTTTAGAAACTCTATATTTTATCCTAAGTTCAGGTTTAATTTCAAGATAATCCATTATTTTATTTATACAATATCTTGTGTTGATATTTCCCTGAAAATTACATCCATGAATAATATACAACAACAATCCTTTGAACATTTCTCTTATACGTTCAGTTTCTTCCCTTGTAAGGAAAGGTGTGTTATCATCCTCATACTTTACATTCATTTCTCTAATCAATCTTGTAAAGTAATTCATTTTTGGTGTAAATCTAAAAGAATTATTTTCCTTTTTATATTTTTTATTATCATTAATTAGAAGATAATCACAGAATATACATTGTTTATAGGCTTTTTACTCTGTGTTTAATCCCTGTCTTTCACACGCAGGACAATTCTCAAATTTGTCATATGGAGAATCAGGAAAGTCTAGCATATTTATAAAGTAAAACTTTACTTAAACTGAAATTCATCTATACTTTCAGTTGTATATTACCATCGATATCAATATACTTTTTTTCATTATCAGATTCAACGACAACATTTTTTATATTAAAGGTAATTTTAAAATTATCGTTAACTACTATTGAACGAAATGTCATTTCACCTGATATATTAACATCCTTTATTTCATCAAGATTTACATCTTTAGGGTTGTTGAAAAAATACAAATTTCTCCTTGCATATTACAGATGGTCTTATCTTTTCTTTCTAAAGCTTCATCCATAAGGTTTTTGTTCTTTGATACTTTTTCTTGTTTCATTGCTTTTTCTAGTTTTGAATATATTACTAGAAGGAGAGGAGAAACTTTTGTTAGAGATACTTTAATTGATGTTCTACCAGGTATACTAAAAGCCCTTCCACTGAAGGAAATTGAAGAACTCATATTATTTACCATAATAGTTTTTATCCAATAGTTGTTATATTTATCTTTGTTCAATTTTACATCCTTGACATATTTCTCAGTATCTTTAACAGATGAAGAGATTGATTGAAACTTGTCTTTTGTGTCTTGAAACATTGTATTTATTAAGTGAAAAAGTTGGAGGATAAAATGTTTTTAAGCACAGATTCACCTATAAATTAAACGAAATTTTCATCAAGAAAATTTTAGTTTAAGCAAAGTTTTATTCTATAAATATGGTGAATACAACGTACTGCGATGTTTATAATCACGAATATAAACATTATAGAAAACACCTCCGAACCAACAAACACACATTTAATCTATTTCATCAAATATCTCCTCTTGAGTTGGAAAGAAAACATTGTGATATCTGTTCAAAGGATGTTTTGAAGAGTAGTTATAATCAACATCTTCAATCACAAAAACACAAGAAAAATGAGTTTAAAGTAAAGGGAGACTATTATATTAAAAACACTGATGAGGCATTTAAAGGGCATATAAAAATAAGGATTTTTCAATTTGGAGAACCCAGTCCATCATCAATAGCTGAATCAATTGAAATAGTGAAACCCGATGTTGAAAAATTTATTAAAAAGACATTAAAAGAAATAAAAACTTTAAAGTTTTATATGGGAGTGAAAATGAATATGAAAAGACAAGATGAAGAACAAACTCCTTATATGAGAACAGATCTTCATTTTATAACATCATTTCAAGATTTTTTGAATAGTGGGGTTTATGAAGAACTATCAAGACAAGAGGAGGATGTTGATAATACAGTGGTAGGAAGTGGATTCAATATTAAAAAAATCATCTTTTTAGATATACACATTCTAAAATCAAACCCTCTTAAAGCTTCTTCTTATATTGAATTACCAAAAGAAATAAAACTAAAGAAGGCAGTTGTTAATATTAAGAACAATGATAATAAATGTTTTCTCTGGTCTGTTCTTGCTCACTTACATCCACCAAAATGTAATTCAGAAAGAGTAAAACAATATATGAAATATGAGAATACCTTGGACATTAAAGATTTTAAATTCCCAATGCCACTAACAGATATTCATAAATTTGAGAAAAAGAATAATCTTTCTATTAATGTATATGGATTAACGGATACAAACAAAGTTCAAATATTAAAAATTTCAAACAACTATAAAAATGAAGAAACACACATTGACCTTTTATATTTTAGTGTTGGAAAGAATTCACATTACACATACATCAATAATTTATCAAGATTAATCTCTTCTCAGGTATTCAGAACAGCAAACAAAATATATCCTTGTAAGCGATGTCTTAATTCATTTCATACAAAAGAACGATTAGAACAACATTCAAAATATTGTAGTAATCATAAATCAGCTGTAATTACAATGCCTAAACCTGGTGAAAAGATTTATTTTGAAGATTATAATAAATCTATCATGCACCCATTTGTGATATACGCTGATTTTGAATGTATCCTTAAAAAGATAAATACTGCTTCTCCTTATCCAAAAGAACCATATACAAATAAATATCAAAAACATATTCCTTGTGGTTTCTGTTATTATATCAAATCATCTGTTGGAGAAAAGTATAACAAACTTGAACATTATCGTGGAAAAATGCTTCACAAGAGTTTGTAAAACGATTAGAAAAGGATTGTATAAGACTCACTAAATTAATGAAAGAAACAAATGAACCGATGAAATTAACCAAAGAAGAAAAATTAGAATTTAGAATGAACAATATCTGTCATATTTGTGAGGGGGAAATTAAGGAGTCTAAAGTTAGAGACCATTGTCATCTTACTGGTAAATATAGAGGTCCCGCTCATTCCTGTTGTAATCTTAATTATAAATTACCTTCTTTTATTCCAGTCTTTCTTCACAACAGCGCCAACTATGATACACATCTATTTATAAATGAACTTTCAAAAACACCAGGGAATATTTCTGCTATAACAAACACAAGTCAAAAGTATATTTCATTTTCAAAAATGATATTCACAAAACCTTTAACTCGTATTAGGTTTTTAGATTCTTACAAGTTTATGGGAACACCACTAGCCTACCTCGCATCAAATCTAAGCTCCACGGACTCTTTTCCAAATCTTAATTCATTCTTTCCAAAAGAGGAAATTCTCACTCAAGAGGAAATTCAGATTAAAGAGAGAATTCAAAGTAAAGAGGAAACTCTAATTAATGAAGAAATTCTAACTGAAGATGAAATTCTAATTATAAAGAAAATTCGAACTAAAGAGGAAATTCAGATTAAAGATGAAATTCTGATTAAAGAAGGAATTCTTACGAGAGAGGAAATTCAAACAAGGAATGAAATTCAAAGTAAAGAGAAAATTCTTACAAGTAAGGGAATTTATCCTTATGATTATATGGATTCATTTATGAGATTTAAAGAAACACAACTTCCTTCAAAAGAAAGTTTCTATAATAACCTTTATGAAGAAGAGATAAGTGATAAGGAATATAAACACGCACAAGAAATATGGAAAATATTTAAGATAAAGAACCTTGGAGAATATCACGATTTATATCTAAAAACAGATGTTTTATTGTTAGCTGATGTGTTTGAAGCTTTTAGATCACTCTGTCATAATAAAAATTGTTATGGATTAGATCCTGCCCACTATTTCACAGCTCCTGGTTTAGCTTGGAGTGCAATGTTGAAAATGACAAAACAAGATATAGATTTAATCAGTGATGTGGATATGCTTTTGATGATTGAGAAGTCCAAGAGAGGTGGAATATCACAAGTATGTTCAAAAAGATATGCTAAAGCAAATAATAAATATCTTCCAAATTATGATAGTGAAAAAGATAGTAATTATTTGATGTATTTTGATGCTAATAATTTGTATGGATGGGCAATGTCTCAATCTCTGCCTTATGGTAAATTAGAGTGGGTGGAAGAAAAGGATTATGAAAAGGCTTTGATGAATATTGTTATTTCTTCTCAAGAGGAATTGAATGACGAAGAAGAAGGTTATTATTTTGAAGTTGATTTGAGGTACCCGAGTGATCTTCATAATAAGCATAAAGATCTTCCTTTTGCATGTGAGAAAGAAACTCCAAAGAAAGAATGGTTAAGTGATTATCATAAAAGTTTTAATATTAAAGGTAAATCAACAGAAAAGTTATTAACAACATTCTATGATAAAGAGGGATATGTTTTGCATCAGAGAAGCTTAAAACAGTTTTTGAGAGAAGGATTGAGAGTAGCTAAAATTCATAGAGTTTTAAAATTTAAACAAAGTCCTTGGGTGAAAAAGTATATTCAATTCAATACAGATATGAGAGCAAATACAAAAGTAAAATTTGAAGGGGACTTTTATAAATTAATGAATAATGCTGTATTTGGAAAGACTATGGAAAATGTTAGAAACAGGCAAAACATTAGATTCGCAACATCTTGGAAAGAAGCTTCGAGATTGATAAATAAACCAAGTTTTGAGAGAGAAGAGGTTTTTTCAGAGAACTTTTCTGCAATTCATATGAAAAAGGAAAGTATTGTAATGGATAAACCAATTTATATTGGAACAGCAGTTCTTGATTTATCAAAGATATTGATGTATGATTATTTGTATAATGACTTAAAGAAAGAGTATGGTGAAAATGTTTCATTGTTGTATATGGATACTGATAGTTTTATCCTAGATATAAAAACTGATGATGTTTATGAAGATATGAAGAAAAATATTGGAGTATATGATACAAGTAATTTCAGCAAGAAGAGTGAGTTATTTTCCAAAAAGAATGAAAAGGTTATTGGTAAGTTTAAGGATGAGTTGGGTGGAAAAGTAATGAGTGAGTTTATTGGATTGAGAGCAAAGGCATATGCTTATAAGTATGGTGAACAGATTGATAAGAGGTTAAAGGGAATAAAGAAATATGTAATAAAGAAATCAATAACTTTTAGAAATTATTATAATTGTTTGATGAATAAGAAAGAAGAATATAGGAAAATGAATACAATAAGAAGTTATAAACATAACATATATAGTGAAGAAGTAAATAAAAAGGCATTAGGAGCCTTTGATGATAAGAGATTTATTTTAGATAATGGAATAGATTGTGTTCCATATGGATATTGTATGATAGAGTGTATAAAATAGATTATGTTTTAACGATGGGAAGATGGGTTAGGGTTTTTTAAGGGCTACCTTGTGGTTTTTCACAATATATAAATGGTTAAACCAAGTATTAATCAAACTAAAGAGTGGAGAAAATCTCAGTCTTGGTATATAAATGGAAAACATAATGAATGTGAAAAATATCAAATAAGTCTTATTGAAAAAATAACTAAAACAAAGGTAAATAAAACAAATAAGCGAATTAATTTAAAAACTAGTAAGTTAGAGGATGTAAAGAAAAAAATGAATATCCTTGAATGGACTGAAAACTTTGATGGTTATCAATTGAACAATGAAAAAACAATTTACTATAATCTCAAAATGATATGTGGCTCAGGAGGTGGTCAGATGAGAGCATTAAGAGAAGTTTATCATTTCGTCATGGCACAAATGGGGTATCTTCAAAAATATAAAGATTCAAATGTTTTGTTTGTCAATATTTTAGATGGGGATTATTGTGCAAAGAAAAATTAAACTATTGAAGGAATTTGAGAATGAACAAATCTTTATAGGTTCAATGAGTGAGCTGTTCAACCCCCAGGTGTTCAATTCAATGAGGTTCAACCTCCAGGTTAAAAGGGGAGACAAATAAATATACCTTGGGATAAAAAGGGGGGTTTATTTTTCGGGAAAAAAATATGAATCGCTGAAAATCCCCCATTCATTTACATGGGGAAAAGTGAGCCAGAATCAGTATTCTTACCCTACTGAAGAAGCTTGAAAAGGATCTGATTTTAAGATGTGTATATCTAAAAAGATTATTTTTGGGATAGTAAATCCACTACCTTCTACAGTGTTATCAACATCTTGTTCCTATCTCTGGAGATCATCGTAAATATCACATCCTACAAAATCTTGAAATGATGAGATAAAGTGTGGGTTTGTCCTCACATAGGGAGTAGTTTCATTGTCTTGTCTTACCATTTTCAGTTTTACTCCCATATAAAACTTTAAAGTTTTCATTTCACTTAATGTGTTTTTAATTATAGTTACAATACTTTGTTTAACCATATCAACAGCTGCCATAATTGAAGATGGTCCAGGGTCTTGAAAACAAAACAATCTTATTCTTATATACCCTTTTAATGCCCCATCAGTGTTTTCAATGGAGAATTTTGCTTCCCTTTTTTCATTGTTCTTGTGTTTGCGTGATTGAAGATGTGTATTATTATTCTTTTTAAGAATATCATTATCACTTCTATCACAATGTTTTGTTTCTTGGTCAAGTGGAGATATTTGTCTGAAGAGATTGAATGTGTGTTTGTTGGTTTGAAGGTGTTTTTTTATAATATTTATATTCATGATTACAAACATCGCAGTATGTTGTATTCACCATATTTACATAATAAAACTTTGCTTAAACTAAAATTTTCTTGATGAAAATTTCGTTTAATTTATAGGTGAATCTGTGCTTAAAACCATTTTATCCTCCAACTTTTTTCACTTAATAAATACAATGTTTCAAGACACAAAAGACAAGTTTCAATCAAACTCTTCATTTGTTAAAGATACTGAGAAATATGTCAAAGATGTAAAATTGAACAAAGATAAATATAACAACTATTGGATAAAAACAATTATGGTGGATAAGATGAGTTCTTCAATTTCCTTCAGTGGAAGGGCTTTTAGTATATCTGGAAGAACATCAATTAAAATAGCTCTAACAAAAGTTTCTCCTCTCCTTCTGGTAATATATTCAAAACTAGAAAAAGCAATGAAACAAGAAAAAGTATCAAAAAATAAAAACCTTATGGATGAAGCTTCAGAAAGAAAAGATAAGACCATCTGTAATATGCAAGGAGAAATTTGTATTTTTTAAAACAACCCTAAAGATGTAAATCCTAATGAAATAAAGGATGTTAATATATCAGGTGAAATGACATTTCGTTCAATAGTAGTTGAGGATCATTTTAAAATTACCTTTAATATAAAAAATGTTGTAGTTGAATCTGGTAATGAAAAAAAGTATATATATATATATATATATATATATATATATATATATATATATATATATATATATATATATATATATATATAGATATATATATATATATATATATATATATATATATATATATATATATATATATATATATATATATATATATATATATATATATATATATATATATATATATATATATATATCAATGGTAATGTTGTTTCTACTAATTAAATATGAGTCATGCTGCAACTGAAGATTTTGAAGATTATGAGAGTTTTTGTTCAAATGATACTGAGAGTTTGTGTTCAAACGATAGTTATGAAAGTAGTTTTATAGATGATTCTGAAAGTACTGAAGATAATACCGAAGAGGAATTTCAGTTTAAATAAAGTTTTACTTTATAAATATGCTAGATTTTGAGCCTCTTGAATTCCCCGATTCTCCATATGACAAATTTGAGAATTGTCCTGCGTGTGAAAGATGGGGATTAAACACAGAGTCAAAAGCCTATAAACAATGCATATTCTGTGATTATCTTCTAATTAATGATAATAAAAAATATAAAAAGGAAATAATTCTTTTAGATTTCCACCAAAAATGAATTACTTTACAAGATTGATTAGAGAAATGAATGTAAAGTCTGAGGGTGATAACACACCTTTCCTTGCAATGGAAGAAACTGAACGTATTAGAGAAATGTTCAAAGGATTGTTGTTATATATTATTCACGATTGTCATTTTCAGGGAAATATCAACACAAGATATTGTTTAAATAAAATAATGGATTATCGTGAAATTAAACCCGATCTTAGGATAAAATATAGAGTTTCTAAAAAAAGCCAATTATAAATTAAATAACCTGTTTTCCAAATATATAAATGAATGATTTTTTTACCCATTTGAGAAAATAAGATAAAATTTAACAATCATAAAAATCTTCCAAATTCATTAAGATGTCTCATAGTTGGTTCAAGCGGATGTGGAAAAACCTGCTTACTTTTGAAGATGCTCCTGACTCCCATCTTTGTAGATTATGATAATTTCATAATTTTCACAAAGTCGAGTTTTCAACCAGAGTATCAACTTCTCTCACAAGGTTTTAATGCTGGTCTTCAAAAAGAAGATATAATAGGTTTATTTAAACTTCAAAACAATCTAAATGATTATAACATTGAAGATATAATGCAACTATTTTGTGATACACAGTGATATAAAAAGAAATCAAAACCGATAAGTTGTATTCTTAGTGATAATACGGATAATATACCATCTCCCCAAGATTTGGATAAATCAAAAAAGAACCTCGTTATCTTTGATTGTGTTAATGAGAGAAACCAAACGGTAATGGACAGCTATTACACAAGAGGGAGACATTGTTTTTGTGATTGTATTTATCTTGGTCAATCGTACTTTCAACTTCCTCGTCGTTCCATCAGAAACAATGCTAATACTTTTATTTTATTCAAGTTAAATTCAATAGATTTTGGATTTTGGACAGATAAAAATTTTGGACAGATAATTGTTCCATATTATGCAGTAAAAAGGAATTTGGGGATTATATGAAGCACATGACTGAAAAATATAAATATATTGTTGTGAAACAAGATGAGATATTAAATGATATTTTCCAATAAATAAATGGATGCGAAAGAAAGAGCATGAAGATTTAAGGAACATCAAGAGTTGGTTTCAAAAGTTGTAAAACAACAGGAAGACATAAAGAAGAAACGCAGACAGAAACTAATGGGTGAAGAAGCATTTGAAGGAAAACAAGAGAAAATTTTTAAACCACTTTTAAAAACTTCCCAAGAAAAAATATAGATGTTTCCACAGTTCCCACAATAGAATGTACTCCTAAAAAAACTTCAAATGATGAAAGATTTCAATCAAATGATAGAGGAAGAATTAGAGCATATAGGAGAATTAGAATATGATGATGAAGGTTTATTTCAACAACTGGAAGAGATTAATCAACCCCCTGATTATATTGTGAATGCTCTTCAAAACAATGAATATTAAGTGGATTCAAAAACCAAAGCAGGACTCATTCCAACAGAACAACCAGCAATATTTCATCTTGTTCTAGAAAAGGTATTGATATTTAATGATGAATTAAAGTTCTTGAGTTCTACTCAACCCCCTGTTAATCTAAATCCGAGATTAATGTTTCTTCTCACAAAAGATGGAAGACAAGGTTCAACTGTGAGGGAAAGTATTTTGATAAATCATTGGATAAGAAAAATAATGATGATAGAGTATATATTGATCTGCTGGACACTGTTAATTATAGGGTTAGTCTTTCTGGTAAACGTAGCAAGACTGAGAAGGAGAAAAACATTATTCAGGCTTTAAGTCGGCTTGGTTCAGGTGTTAGTTTTCTTCCAAATGACCCATCACAATTAGTTAATAGACTTATTGTTGTTAGGTGGTAAGAAGGCTGGAAATAATTATTTTAATGAAGCATCAACCATTTTAGACCAGTTGATGAACATGAAAATAATTAATAAATACCAATATAAAGACATTTTATCTCATATTAAATAAGATGAGAAGCACAATCCTTAGTTTTAATTTCACAACAAGCGACCACATATCTTCATTCCCATACCCACTACAACTTGACACAACAAAAGAATATGAGGCGTCTTTATTGTCCATGGAAACTTATAATACCTTATTTAATATAACTGAGAAAAATGACAAGTTTAGTTATAATCCGGGAAGTGGATACAAAACGATAACAGTTTCACCCGGAGCAAAGGAGATTTCTCAAATATCTTCCGAAGTTGTTCGTCTTATGAAAGAACAGGGTGATGAACCAAAAAATATTGTTATAGTTATTCAAAAACATACTTCAAAATCAACCATTAAACTTAAAAATAACTACAAGGTTGATTTCACAATTGATAATTCATTTAGAGAGTTATTGGGTTTCTCTTCAAAAAAGATTGAAACTAATGAGATGTTTTACAGTGATAATGTCATTCAAATATCCTCAGGAATAAATTCGGTATTAATTCACTGTGATGTGATTGATGGTGCTTATAATGATGGAATAAGAACAAACACAATATTTTCATTCAGCGCATACTCAACCCCAATTGGTTATAAATTCAATATGGAACCCAAAATCTGGTTTATCTTCCTGTGTCAGGAAAAACCATACACAGAGTAAATTTTAGGATAACCGACCAAGATAATCGTATGATTTTTTTAATGGAGAAGTTATATCCATTAGAATTCACCTACGTGAAGTTTTCCAATAAATAAATAGGATGGTTATTATGAGGAAACACGAGTTGGGAAAATATAAAATAATTACAGGGGATGGGATGTTCTTTTCCCCATACTACAAGGGTGAAGGTTTATATCTTGGTGGAGGATACTCTAAACCTAAGAGACAAAGGGGTATCAGACATCAATTTAGAGATGGGATAATTGATACTCTAATGGGTATAGATTCAACTATTCTTAAACATAAAGACCTCATTGATTCAACTGCTTTTGCTGTGGGAAATGTAGCGGGTGCTATAAATAGTATAAAATATGCCCAAAAGGAATCTCATATATTACAAGTAATAAAAGAAATTAAGAAAGGCAAAACTCGGTTGTCTCCCCAAGAACGACAGAAAATAATTCAAATACTTGGGTCAGGGTTCCAAAAGTTTTAACATCTTTTTTCCTAAATAAATACAAGTGCGAAAGCAATTGATAGTATATATGATTTGGATGATACCATTGACATCTCAAACTCCACTAAAAAAGAAGAGTACTTCAAGGTAAATGCAATAACTGGAACAGACTGGAATGCAAATGGTACAAAAAGTTTTGAAATAAATAATCAACAAACTTGTTTGAATCTATCCGAAAGTTTCTTGTTGTGTAAATTTACATTCACTAAGGCTGGGAATAACACAAACGCTACACTCGTAAATGATTTATTCTGGAAAATGTTTGATAGTGTTCGTTTGTACATTGGAACACAAGAAGTTGAAGCAGTTGATAATGTCTCTGCTGTATCTGACATGATGAAATTTGCACTATATTCATTCAGTGATAGAATGGGAAAGGTCCTGTCGAAGGTTTTATTCCTGATATGTCAATGGGAACAAACACAGACCCAGGTTATAGTCAAAGGAAAGGAATGTATAATGATGATACAAAAGCAGTTCATAGTTTTACTATGGCAGTTCCTCTTAAAGGTATATTTGGATTTTTTGATCATGATAAAGTTCTGTATGGTCTTAAAATTAGATTTCAACTACAAAGGAATGATAATGAAAATAGATTACTTTTTGGTGTTGCTCGTGCTTGTGGTGCTCAGAATACATTTGTAATTGATGAAATGAGTTGGTATATTAGTGAATATACTCCTAATCTTAAAACAGAAAAGATATTAAATAGAAGACTTAACTCAAAGAAACCACTCAATGTATCATACCTTAAAAGAAGATGTCAACACATTAAACTAAACCAAGCCACTTACACGTGGAATTTGGGTGTTCTGGAAGGAAAGCCACGATATCTGTGGATCATTTAAAAAAAAAAACAGATGGTGATACTGCGACTGATAAGAATAATGCATTGAGTGATAATGCTAAGGTGAAACAACTTCGTGCTTCTCTCGATGGAACATTTTATCCACGAGATAGATTGGAAATTATTTGGGAAAAAGATGATTTTGCTGAAGCATACAAGTCTTACCAAAAGGTGTGTGAAAGTAATGGAAATAAAGAACCTATTTTGGATATGACAGCATTTAAAAGTTTGTATACAATCTATGCATTGGATCTGAGTGCTCAAAAGGAAACTATAAAGTCTAATCAAGTGGATACTTCCCTATACATTGAAAGAGGAGAGAGTGAAGAAGTTGATACATATTGTTTGCTTTTGGAAGAAACAGAATTACAGATTAATACAGATAATGGTGTTATGATTAGTCTCACATATTTTTTGTTAAATAAATGAGTGGCAAAGTACCAACTGGGGTATATTTTAATCAAATCAATCTTCATAAACTATCATCTTGTGTTCAAAATCAAAAGCCTTGTACGATTAACGTTAATACAATTCAGAGAAAAGGAGCAGTAAGAATTGATGTTTTGCTCACAAGAGAACAGGTTAAAATCTTGAATGATACTGGCTCACTTAAAATTAAAATGACAAAACCAATGTTGAAAAAATATTCAATAAGAGACGAGTGGAGGAATTCTCCCATTTAAACTAGGCGATGGGTGCAAAATACATCTAGAATTGCTCAGTAAGTGATAAAAGCATGAGACTTGGCACAATTATTCTTCAACCCTTATTGATTATTTTCAAGGGTGGAGCCATTGAATACAGCATGTTCCTTAGCAACGGTTACTAGGTAACAAATTTACCCGAGTAACGGGCTTTTTAAGCTTATTTACTGCATTCGGAAAGGTTGCTGCTATGTTAGAGAACATCAGAACTATCAGTAGACATGTTTTAAAGTCAATTAGTGTCATGAGAAAAAACAACACAATAATTAGTGTCACCACAAAGCAAATTAGCATTTGTTTTGTTGCTAGGTAATGGATAAACAATGCCAACTGTGTATGTATATATTTATCCTCTATTTGTAAATGATGCTTCTACTTCACATTGCCTAATGGCCTACAGAAGAGGAATGTTTTGGGTCAGTAATCTATACAGGTTGTCATAATTGTTATCAAAAAGTAACAAAACATTAAATATTTAGTTTCTTAGTAATCTATTTACCATGGCAACCATATGAGTACACATAGAAGACTACCTGTGAACACGGGATTCACTTAACTCATTAACTCAACTTAAACATAACAGTCTTGTTATCAATAGAAGACCTTCTTCCTGGAAATATAATGAAAGCAATGGTATTTTACACCATACATCAAATCAAAACATTGTTGCTACACAATACATTCATGGTAGCAACCAGCAACAAGCAACTGTCAATTATATTGTCACCTTGCACTTTCTTTGGACCTTCACCATAGCTTTAAGCATTGTCACAATCTCTCCTGCATGTGCAGTAAACAGTGCATTGTAATTGCGCTCATACACATTTGCAGTCTCTACACCTGCTCCTACATGCACATTTCAGCAGCTCTGGGCAGGATGCACTGGCTTCTGGCAGATTTGTAAACAGGGGCTTCCACTGTTCTGGGCAAGTCCATCCCCACTCAGCAGGAGAGGGTAACTGGCGATATGGCATGGTAGTACGCCCCCAGTAGTGCCCACCTTGCAATACTGCCCTCCTGATATGTTGCTGTAGGGCAGCCTTGGTGGGAGGAAGGGCTGACATCTGACGCCCTTTGCGTGTGAATAGAAGCTTCCTAACTTCGTTGATGTCCTGTCATAGAGAAGGAGAGTGAAATACTCTAGGGAAGCTTCTGTCTCTTCAGATATTTGCTCTGGTGAATCGTGCAGCTCAAATAAGGTTCTAGTGAACTCATCATGTGTTTCCCACACTTTCCATACAGTCTTCTTTCCCACTTGGGAAAACTGGAATACAGTGTCGCAGCCTGTGAAAGCGTGAAACACCGGAAGTACTTAGGATTTTTGTGGGCCAAGTGATGCACATATCTCATGAGCCAAGATGAAGTGAAAGTCCTTTCCACTACCGAATGCAATCCAGAGTTCTATCCTTCCTAGCTGCTGTACAGCCACTACCACTAGCACAACTACATCGGTATCCACTGTTCGAACAAGGATCTTGTGAAAGCCCTGCATGATAGTGTCAGCGGCATGTACCATAATCCTGGAATCTGCTTCCTCGTGATTGCAGGGAGCAATGTTGGTCGTGTCTCGTGCAGGTACACAGAGTAGAGTATCACCATCGGTAACAACAAGAGGCTGCGATGCTGATGTACTTGCTATCAGTTCATTGTTCAGAAGTTTAAACAACTCTATCTTGTTGCTGTTCAAGCGAAGGAACTGCTGCCAGTTCTTTGGTATGGGGCTGGACACCTCCACACATCTCCATTGACTAGGGCCCGTAGCACGTTTTTCTCTGGTTTGTGCCTTTAGACTGTTGTCGAAGTATTGATCCCAGACAATATCTACTCGTAGAGCCCGATTTTGCTCTCTTTTGATATGTGGAACAAACACATTTGCAGCGTACTCGCCATATGTCTTGCATCCTCAATTTCGAAGAATGTTCACTAGTACAGCACCATCCATGATGCTCATGTCTGTGTCTGGCCTTACATCACGTGTAGACTCTACATGTCTTTCAAGACAATCTATGAGATCGGACTTCTTCCCTAGCAAGTGTAACTGCCCATAGGAAGAGAGAGATGGTGGAAATGGATGATTTTGGTGGCTGTTAAAATTGTCCAAAGCCTTCTGCAGTGAACAATTGCTCCAGAGTAATGTTAGCATAAGGAGCAAAATTTTAGATATTAAAATACTGTTACGAATTTGGAATTCGATTGCACACAACATACAGGTTCCTTTAGTCAGCTATGTTGATAAGTGCTTGTTCCCTAGATAGCTCAACTTCCATTGTTTAAATGTTTAGAAATCGACTAGATGCGCTGTGGATCGATTTAATAGTTAGGGAGTGAACAATGGAGACGTCCCTCCCCCTCTTCTGCGGAGGAAGAAGAGCCCTTCCGTCCCATGATTCATGACGTCAACAACTCCCTCCCACCCGTGGTTGAGTAGGGGATGGATCATGAGGGCATGAGTCATGCCGGGCACGGGGGAGGGGGCGGAGAAGGATAAAGAGGAGATCCTTTCTTTGTTCGTGTTCGAAGGGGAGTTGAGGGGCATCGTTCAGCAGACCTTCGGGTCCTGTTTGGCTTGGGTTAGGGTTGAGGCCTTCGGAAGCTTTTTGCTTCTACAGAGGAGTTGTTCAGCAGAGCTTCGGGTCCTGCTTGGCTCGGTAGGCTTTTTGGAGAGCTGTTTTGTTTGGAAGAAAGTTGAGCCGGTTGCTCGGCTCGAGCTGCGAATGGTGGCTTCTTCTTCTTCTTGGTTCGTGGAGCTCTTTGTTCTCCGTTTGGTTCCCGGCTTGGTGCGACTCATCGACCTCATCTTGGAGGTGGTTCCTTGGGGAAGCGACGCATCAACGGGAAGGATCGGCGCCTCATCTCACCAGCACGTGTTGAGAAGCGCGTGAGGATTCGCTGGAGCTCGGGAAGGATCGCGGCTCACGGCGATTGGGTCCAGCTCGCTCTCGCTGGAGCCCGGGTCCGAATAACTTGAAGACCACACGAGATGGAGAGGTTCGAGATAGGTTCTGGGTTTCAGCTCACCTGTCCTCCGGGCTGGAGCCCGTTATTAAAGGCCTCAGCCACCATTACTTGGGTGTGTATGTGCGAACGTGTGTCCGTGGGCCCGTCTAATAGGTAGGAAATTGTTAAGTGCTTTGTGTGCTGTAAATCTTTGCATTGCATTTCGTATAGTCGGAATAGTTCTGCTCTTACGTGCTTCCCTTGTTCCCCATTATTATTAATAAATACCCCAATTGTTAAATGTTTTCAGCTCGTCGCGTCGATTCTTTCATTGACTGAGCATTTCGTGTGTTGGGAGTTAGAAAGCCGTTGGTTTGCCGTAAAAGGGGGACATTTGGAGCGACAGTTCTCTGCGATTAAGCCGCTCGGAATCGTGCACGGGACAGGCTCGCCTCGGCGGTTTGTTCCGTCGAGGGTGGAATACCCCGGTAGTTGGATCACGTCGGTATTTAGGTACATTGAAGATTGGCAATCGACCCTACCCCATGAGATCTGCCCATTGGCGTATTTCGGTTCTTGTACAAGGACCCGTCGACTCAGACTTATCCGGGCGGCGATCTATATTCCGGGAGATCGGTCGGGCCGACTCGACTTGCAGCTCCGTCAGAGTGGTCGGTTGGCGGCCGACCCCCGGCGCCATAACAATACATTATGATTGTTTTGGAAAATTAGTATGCAGACATCCTATATACTGGTTGCTAAGGAAAATGTGTTGCCCAGCAACCATTTTAAGCCTTTTGCAGTTGACAATTGCTCTAGAATGATGTAAATATGACGGGTAAAGTTATAGATAATAAAATACGTTGTAATTGCTCAGTAAAATTGGTCTGCAGGCATCTTTTGTGCTGGTTGCTAATGAAAATATGTTGCCTAGCAACTGAAATTAAGCCTTGTGTTGTTGACAATTGCTCCAAATTGATGCTTATATGAAAATTGAAGTTGTAGATATTAAAATAAATCATAATCATTTAAGAAAATTGGTCCACAAGTCATCCTATGTGCTGGTTGCTAAGGAAAATATGTTGCCTAGCGACCGTTGCTATGGTATATACAGTTCACATTGGCTCCATCCCTGAAAACGTTTAGAATGTTGTGTTGAACATTTGTGCAAATTTTCATGCTTTTATCACAATCTGAACAATTTTTTCACCCCTCGCCTTGACTAATTTCCAATTCCTTTATTTGCTGGTTTAAGTCCGGCTGGAGCATTGACGGGCGGTATTTCAACAGCAGTGAAAGCTTCCAACGAAAGGAAGGCTCAACTCCGAGCTCAAAAAGAATTGGAAAGACATAACAAAGAGTTGGAGAAACAAATTAGTGGAAGTGGTGTAATTGTAGATTTTGCTGAAAAACTTGAAGGTCTGCCTGATAAAGCGAGATTGTTAGTTGGAGATATGCTTTCTTCTATCATACAAGCAGGTGTAAAATTAACGAAAAGGGGTAATGGATTATATTTTTCTAATAAATAAATGAGCATTGATGAGTGGTTTAAAGAATTTGGAAAGAATACAACATCAAATTTACAACTTGTCAAATATTGTAAGAAACTAAAAATTCATAATGTGGTTATTTGTATGAGAGATGAATTGACAAACATGCCTAAACATACAAAGAATATTATTATGAACTTAGAAGATAATAATGGGAAAGGTTCTCATTGGGTTTGTATTTTTAATAGTCAAGACAAATATTATTTTGATAGTTTAGGTCTTCCACCATCTGTTGAAGTCATAAAATTCTTACATAATGGTGTTTATCAAACATTTCAAGTCCAAGAATTAAATTCCAAGTGTTGTGGTCAATTATGTCTATATGTGTTATTTCAACTCAACAAAAATAAAAAAAATTTATGACATAATTTTTAATGTAATATAAATGACTTATGTTGGTAAAGATGGTTCTATCTTTGGTGTATCCCAAAAACTGGATATTGATTTATTAAATTATTACACAAAGGCACAGGCTGAACGACAGAAATATAGTATAACAGAAAATATTAAAATGAAAAATATTTACAAATTAATAAATTATCCAAGCCCGACTGCCGCGAATGACTTGGTGAGATTAAGTGATTTATCACAATATATATCCTTAAATAAAACGGCCGTGTATTCCAAAGATACAGAAGTGTTGATTTTATCTCCAGGTCATACAGAATTCACAGTTCCAATTAAAATAAAAAATTTTATAAAAGAAGGGCATATCGCTTGCATGAGAATAGAACAATGGGGGTATGATATGAATGATTTAGGGTATAATTGGTCATTTAAAATTGACCTAGAAGACCTGGAACAATTAAATCAGTCTCGTAAGGAAGAATATTATCCACTTGGTATGGAGAATGAGTTTTGTGGAAGCATGATTTGTAAACAACAAATAAAAGAATTTAATAAGGGTAAATATAATAATGGTTTTGCCCTAGTTTATATCATGAAAACAGAAAAAAACAGGATTATATATAATAAGTAAGGAAATACAAAATGATTTAACTATGGGAAGATGGGGCGGTGTTTCGTGTCATAATATTATTCTGTCATATATTTCTAATGTATAAATGACAGCAAGAAGGCTTCAAGAAAATTATCATTTCTGTGTCCAAGCATACCTTCAAGAAAAGGGTATTCGGTATTTTAATAAATATGTTCTACAATATAAGAATGAGGTGTTTTCAATAAAAGATTGGCTTTATACTGATGTTGATAAACCGACAACTTTAGATTTAATTAAAATGTAAAAAAAATTAAAAAATTATAAAGTTAAGAAAACGTAAGGCTCTTTTAGAAATTTAGAAGAAATTTTATTGGTTTCCTGTTGTAAAAAAAATTATTTTGGATTCAGGAATAACAAGAAATCCTGATGAATATATGTATGATGTTCTTTTGGGGTGTAAGTGATTCAAGGATAGTAAGGGACGAGGAAGGAGTTGAAGAAACTGAGACAAGAGAGGAGAAGAGGGAGGAGGAGGAGAGGGAGGAAAGAGAGAAGAGAGAGAAGGAGGAAAGAGAGAAGAGAGAGAATGAGGAAAGGGAGAAGAGAGGGAAGGAGGAGATGGAAGAGAGAGAGAGAGAAGGAGGAAAGACAGAAGCGAGAGAGAGGGAGGAGAGGGAGGAAAGAGAGAATAAAAAAATATGAAAATATGGAAACCAGTGAGATTAAAAAAAGATTGGGGGTATGACAGAAAATAAATGAATCTCAATGCACCGAGGAAGAAAACAAAGAATTGAGAAGTCTATTAGAAATATTTTCGACAAGACAATTGACATCGTTTTCAAGGGAAAGATATTGACTTTAATTAAAGTTTTTCATTTTTTTCTTAAACTAGTACGGGCCCGTAGGGGTGGGCCCATAGGTGCGTGCCCGTAGGTGAGTGCCAGTATGTGCAGCCCTCTCTCGCCCCCTCTCTCTCTCGCCCCCTCTCTCTCGCCCCACACTCTCATCCCCCCTCTCTCTCCCTCCTCTCTTGCCTCCCTCTAGCCCCCCTAGTCTCGCCCTTCCTCTCTCCCCCCTCCTCTCTCGCCCCCACTCTCATCCCCCCTCTCCCGTCCCACTCTCTCGCAGATATTGGTCGACAGATAAATGGCCGTAACTTGGGAACTGCTCGTCCGATTAATATCAAAACTCGAAAAGGCACATCCGCGGGTCCCCAGCAATATTCCTGGCAAGTTTCAATCAGATCGGACCGTCAATCGTGCAAAAAAATAAATAAATAAATAAATAAATAAACATTTATTGTGACGTCATTCGTGACGTTCTGGCACCGTGTCTTGTCATTGGTCGACAGATAAATGGCCGTAACTTGGGAACCGCTTGTCCGATTAATATCAAACCTTGAAAAGGCACATCAGCGGGTCCCCGGCAATATTCCTGGCAAGTTTCAATCAGATCGGACCGTCAATCGTGCAAATAAAATAAAAATAATAAATAAATAAACATTAATTGTGACGTCATTCGTGATGTCATAGCACCGTGTCTTGTCATTGGTCGACAGATAAATGGCCGTAACTTGGGAACCGCTCGTCCGATTGATATCAAACCTCGAAAAGGCACATCCACGGGTCCCCGGCAATATTCCTGGCAAGTTTCAATCCGATCGGACTGGTGATCGTCCGGTTATTAATAATTTGGGAAAAAATTGGTATGATAAGGTGAGAAGGTGGAACTACACCTTCAGCTGCCATATATACACCTTTTCAACACTGAAAAAGCAGTAAAATGGCCGTAACTTGGGAACCGCTCATCCGATTGACATCAAACCTCGAAAAGGCACATCTGCGGGGCCCCGGCAATATTTCTGGCAAGTTTCAATCAGATCGAACCGGCGGTCGTCGAGAAACGGCGGTCGCAGATAGACACACACACACACATTACTGGAATTATAGATAGATAAATGGAGGAGAGAGTAAAGACGTTTCTAAGGATTCTTTATGTTTTAAAAATTAAGATTCAAATGTGCATGTTGGAAACTAAAAAGCTCTTTGCACTCTATCGGAATTTTTCTCATAAATAAATGAGTTATTGTCTCAAATGTAAAAAGAAAACTAATACTAAAAATATCTCATATTTTAAAAGTAAAAATAACAGGGTTATACAAAAAGGCAATTTACTCCAAACACAAAAGTGGAGGAGATATACAAAAGTTTTTTTTTATCAGGAAGTAAATTTACAACTACTGGAATACCAAGGGAATTACATCTACCAGGGTATTCTTTCTGTCGTCCAGGCACAAACCTGGATAAAAGATGAGATGAGGCAGACAATCCTAAACCATGGAGTAAACCCATCAATAGGGTTGATGAAGTGTGCATGAGGCACGATATTGATTATGAGAATACTACAACTTTGGAAGAAAAGCATGAAGCTGATAGAGAAATGTTGTATAATTTGTCTCTGAAACAAAATCCAACCTTGAGAGAAAAAGTTGAGAGGTTCATCGTGAAGAAGATGATCAGTGCTAAATTGAAACTTGGACTTGGAAATTCAAAAAACTTATACGCTCTGATGATGTCATTAAGACTGAAAAACAATTAGCTGATGAATTACATAAACCATTATTCACAAAGTTTCAGAGAAGGAAGGTTTATTCCAAGGAAGTTGACTATATCTGGTCCGCTGATTTGATTGAACTCAATAATGATAAGGGGTACAAGTATGCTTTAACCGTTATTGATTTGAGGAGTAGATACGCATGGGTTGTACCATTAAAAAACAAAACAGGTAATACTCTTATGTTAGCCTTTCAACAGATATTTAATAAAAGTAAGAGAAAACCTAAAAAATTGTGGACTGATGAGGGTAGAGTTTTATAACAAGACATTTATGAATTTTCTAAAAAATAACAGCACTACATTACACAGTACCTTTAATGAAGGAAAAGCCGTTGTTATTGAGCGCTTTAATCGTACTTTAAAAGAGAGACTATATAAAAAAAAGTCACACAACTCGGTTCTCAACAATGGTCATCTTTTATTCAGGATATTGGAGATAAGTATAATGACACGATTCATACGTCAACGAATACGAAACCATCTGAAACATTTATAAAATTAGAATATGAAAAAGAGATTAATATCAGAAAACCTAAGTTTAAAGGTGGTGATATCGTAAGAATATATAGGTGGAAATCTCATTTTGAAAAGGGTTATACAAAGCGATGGACAAATGAACTTTTTGAAATTGTTGATGTAATAGATACAGTTCCTTGGACTTATAAGGTATATGATTTAGAAGGGGAAGAGATTTTAGGTTCATTTTATTCACAGGAATTACAAAAGACAAAACTAAGCAGATAATACTCATGGGAGCAATAGGTTTCCGCTTCACTCCCCTCTACTATACACCTTTATGGACACTCGAGGACCAAGTCCGAGGTGTATAACAGGTGGCATCTGCCGAGGGTTAAATTTAAAAAAAAAATATATATATATATATATATATATATATATATATGTATATATATTGTGTCAAGGGGGACGTTCTTAGATCTGTGAACCCCAAACACAGAATCCTTAACTGAATAGTCAGTCAAGGCTTAACTTTTGTTTGTTGGCGTGAGTGCAATGGGGGACGTTCTTTGATCTGTGAACCCCAAACACAGAATCCTCAACTACATAGTCAAGGCTTAATGTGTGTGTGTGTGTGTGTGTGTGTGTGTGTGTGTGTGTGTGTGTGTGTGTGTGTGTGTGTGTGTGTGTGTGATAATATAACAGGGAGCATAATCAACCCCAACCCTAACCCACCCTTGCACTCACATTCAAAATCTCAACCCCAACCCCAACCCAAACCCACCCTAACCCTCACATTCAAAATCACAACCCCAACGCAAACCCACCCTTACCCTCACAATTAAAATCTCAACCCTAACCCTCACCCACCCGAACCCTCATATTCAAAATCTCAATCCCAACCTTCACATTCAAAATCTCAACCCCTACCTTCACATTCAATATCTCAACCCCAACCTTCACATTCAAAATCTCAACCCCAACGCAAACCAACCCTAACCCTCACATTCAAAATCCCAACCCCAACGCACACCCACCCCAACCCTCACATTCAAAATCTCAACCCCAACCCTCACATTCAAAATCTCAACCCCAACGCAAACCCGCCCTAACCCTCACATTCAAAATCTCAACCCCAACCCAACCCTCGCCCAACTTAATATCTTTATTTTAAATACGTATTTCAACAATATATATTTTTATGTTTTTTTTCCTCTTCTTCCAATTCTGTTTTTCAGGCTTTCAAGTTTGATGAAGTAGAAAGGGGGAGTAAGAACCTTCCTGCATCTTCTTCCCAGAACTAACAATATATATTTTTTATGTTTTTTTCTCTTCTTCCAATTCTGTCTTTTAAGGCTTTCAGGTTTGATGAAGTAGAAAGGGGGAGTAAGAACTTTCCTGCACTTTCTTCCCAGAACTTTCTTGATATTGCTCTCATGAAGCACCATCCAACAAAGAACTACATCGATAGGTTTAGATCCCCAAGAGTCTTCTTGGTGGAAACCACATTTCAAGTCTCCAAAATAAACCCAACTTTCCAAGTCTCCAAGGTATAACCACATTCCTGTTGAGTTTCCAAGATACGTATCACATTGTGAGTTATCAAGCCAGAACCCACATTTCAAGTCTCCAAAATAAAACCAACTTACAAAGTCTCCAAGGGATAACTCATTTCCTGATTTTTTTCAAAATTTGTGAGACTCCAAGGTAGGTTCCATATGTAGAATCATCTTGGCAGAACCCTTTTCCTGAGTCTCCAATGTAGTTATTTAAACTTTCAAGGCAGAACTCATTTACTGATTTTTTTTCAAAATTTGTGAGTCTCCAAGGTGGGTTCCATATTTAGAACCATCTTGGCAGAACCCTTTTCCCGAGTCTCCAAAGTAGTTATTTAAACCATCAAGGCAGAACTCATTTACTGATTTTTTTTTCAAAATTTGTGAGTCTCCAATGTAAAACTTGTCTTCTGGCTCATCAAGGTATAACTTGTTCAGTGGGTATTGTCTTGATAACTCGCAATAAGTACTATTGCTGTAAAACTCTTTTTCAGGATTTTGCGGGTCTCCAAGTTACAGTAATTCCCCGTTTCTCGCAGAGGGTACGTTCCAAACCTCCCCGCGCTAAGTGAAAATCCGCGATGAATGGACGCCTCCCCAAAAAATCGACTCGTCTGGTCTGGTCGGTTTGGGAGTGATCGGGTTTGAGGTGCCTGAGATAGACTCGTCTGGTCTGGTCGGTTTGGCAGTGATTGGGTTTGAGCTGCTGGAGATCGACTCGTCTGGTCGGTTTTGAGGTGCTGGGTACGAGCAGTGCTCGGCCAACGGTGGCAAACCTTTTTCCTTCCCGAAGCATATTGAGCACCTTAACCTTCTCCTAGAGCGTCGGGACCTTCCTGTGGCGCTTCAGTTCCTTGCCAGAAGCCGTAGAAGGTGCAGGGCGTTTGGGCGGCATCGTGGGGCTTGGAGAAAAAAACGGAGAAAATATTCGAAGTTCACAAGCGAAACTTTGTCTCGTGCGTTGTGTGACTGGTCGAGCACCACTCGTTATAATTTATTGCTTAAATAATTTATATTTTATATATTATTACCGCGATGTACTGGGGGAATCCGCAGAAAAAATTAGTTACGTTCCAAGGGAAAACCCGCAATGAACCGGGGGAGCGATAGGTGAACCGCAATAAAGCGGGGGTTGACTGTACATCTCTTTGGTTGGGTCATCAAGGTCGAGCTCATTCTGTGGGTCTTGGTCGCTCACAAGGTCTTCAACCAAACCGACAATTTCGCCCCAAGTTGTGGCAAAAGCAGTATTTTCATTTAGTATTTCTGATACAATTTCCTGTGAGAGAAAATATTAATGTATTAATTAAGTGATTTAATTATTAAATGATTATATACTTAAATCAAACTCTGTAAATAGGAAAATAAAATCTTACCTCAATAGATAAGAGGTTTGAATCCAGTTCATCAACTTGAAGGTTTAGTTCCATACAAGTAGTAGAACTCCAAGGAACTCCAAAGTCATCCCACTCAAGCTCAGCACAGCAGTCCATTCTCAGTAAATGTAAAAATATGTTTAAATTCAGTCTGGGTTTCAAGACTTTATAGAGAGAGACTGGTGGGTATGGTTTCCTTTGGAAAATGGAGAAAATTATTTGGAAAAGGGATTAACTGGAAATGATGTAAGAGTCGGTGGTCCTCACAAAAGAGGGTGGGACTTAGTTAAAGTGGGCGAGGCTTTGGGAAAGTGGGCGGAGCTTAGGGAAAGTTGGTGCGGTTCATGAAAAGTGGGAGTGGCTTATGAAAAGTGGGCGAGCTTTTGCAAAAAATAATCTGAGGCTCAGGAGGTGGTCAAACAAGAACATTAAGACAAATTTATCATTTTTAAGACCTTAAATTAAATCATGTTTATCATTAAGAGACCAAGAACTAAGTTCCAAAATAATATTTGTGAACATACTCGATGGTGATGAATGTAATAGGAAAATTAATTTATTACCTGAAGTAGAACATGGGCAAATATTCATTGGCTCACTCTTTGAATGGAATGATAATTCGATAATATAAAAGAAATGTTGTTTTAATCAGTGTCTCAATGGGACAGAGATCTTACTTATAATCCTAATTTAAGTCAGCAACTTAAGTTAGTCCCAATTTAACATTGGGGGGGGGGGTTGGAGGGTGGAGGAGGGGAAGGGGACAGAGATTAAACTCCTGGTTCGAGCTTTTGAGCCTTGAGACAGAGAGTTTTTTGTATTCATTTGTATTATCCCAGTCTCCTATTTAGGGGTTAAATAAGAGAGTCCCCCCCCCCATTTATTTGCATGGGGTAAATGGGGAGAAAATCAGACTCCTGTTTTGGGCTTTTTAACCTTAAATCAGAGAGTTTTCGCCTTTTTCCCCATTTATTTGAATGACTGCACTAGAAAACCCATATATCTACTGCTCACCCATGTCGCCTGCCGGCTTGTTGTTCTCTTTGTCAAACTCTTTGTCAAAATTTACAGACCGATCTGTCTAAAACTGTATGACTCGTATGCAATTATCTCGCAACCACCCATGTCGCCTACCGGCTTGTTGGGTGGTCGCTAGAGTACCCTTATTTTCACTTTTTCCGTCTGTCTTTATGTTTGTATGACTGTATGTAATGGACAGCTCTGGAGGCCAGTGGAGTCAACCGATTTCGATGAGACATGACAGGTAGGTTCATAAGAAGGATCTAGTTCTATGATTTTGAGCACTGTTGCTATGGACACCACCGTTGCCTAGCAACGGGACTTTGAAGTATTTGAAAAATCCTAAAAAAATTGTTTTTTCGAAAATGAAAAATCAGCTTAAAGGCTTTTATGCGCACTATAATCAATCTCTTTGTCAACAATTTTCAGCCTGATCCGTCAAAAACTGTACGATTAGTGTGCAATTATGTAGCGACCACCCATGTCACCAACCGGCTTGTATGTCTGTCTGTATGTATTGGACAGCTCTGGAGGCCAGAGGATTCAACCGATTTTGATGAAACTCGACAAGTATGTTCATACCAGGATCTTGTTCTATTCTTTTGATCACCGCTGCTATGGACACCACCCTTGCTAGCAACGGGACTTTGAAAATTTTTAAAAATCCCCCCCCCCCAAAAAAAATCGAAAATCAAAAATCAGCTTCCAGTCTTTTATGCGCACTATAATCAACCTCTTTGTCAAAAATTTTCAGCCCGATCCGTCAAAAACTGTATGACTAGTATGCAATCATGTAGCGACCACCCATGTCGCCTACCGGCTTGTTTGTATGTTTGTATGTAATGGACAGCTCTGGAGGCCAGAGGAGTCAACCAATTTTGATGAAACTTGACAGGTAGCTTCATACCAGAATCCAGTTGTATGCTTTTGAGAACCGTTACTATGGACACCACCGTTGCCTAACAACGGGACTTTGAAATTTTTGGAAAATCCTCAAAAATTAATTTTTTCGAAAATCAAAAATCGGCTTCCAGGCTTTTATGCGTATGTTATCAACCTCTTTGTCAAAAAATTTCAGCCCGATCCGTCAAAAACTGTACGACGTATGCAATTATGCAGCGAACACTCATGTCGCCTACAGGCTTGTTGGGTGGTCGCTAGAGTACCCTTATTTTCACTTTTTCCGTCTGTCTGTATGTTTGTATGTCTGTATGTAATGGACAGCTCTGGAGGCCAGAGGAGTCAACCGATTTCGATGAAACTTGACAGATAGGTTCATCCCAGGATCTAGTTGTATGTATTTGAGTACCGTTGCTATGGACACCACCGTTGCCAAGCAACGGGACTTTGAAATTTTTGAAAAATCTTAAAAGAATTCTTTTTTCGAAAATCAAAAATCGGCTTCAAGGCTTTTATGCGCACTATAATCAATCTCTTTGTCAAAAATTTTCAGCCCGATCCGTCAAAAACTGTATGACCAGTATGCAATTATGTAGCGACCACCCATGTCACCGTCCGACTTGCATGTTTGTTTGTTTGTAATGAACAGCTCTGGAGGCCAGAGGATTCAACCGATTTCGATGAAACTTGGCAGGTAGGTTCATACCAGGATCCAGTTCTATTCTTTTGAGCACCATTGCTGTGGACACCACCGTTACCTAGCAACGGGACTTTGAAATATTTGAAAAATCCTAAAAAATTAATTTTTTCGAAAATCAAAAATCGGCTTCTACGTTTTTCTGCGCTCTATAATCATCCACTTTGTTAAAAAATTTCAGCCCGATCGGTCAAAAACTATGACTAGTATGCAATTATGTCGTGACCACCCATGTCGCCTACCGGCTTGTATGTTTGTTTGTAATGGACAGCTCTGGAGGCCAGAGGTTCAACCGATTTTGATGAAAGTTGACAGGTAGGTTCATACCAGGATCTAGTTCTATGCTTTTAATCACCGTTGCTCTGGACACCACCCTTGCTTAGCAACGGGACTTTGAAATATTTGAAAAATCCCCCCCCCCCAAAAAAATCGAAAATCAAAAATCAGCTTCCAGTTTTTTATGCGTACTATAATCAACCTCTTTGTCAAAAATTTTCAGCCCGATCCGTCAAAAACTGTATGACTAGTATGCAATTATGTAGCGACCACCCATGTCGCCTACCGGCTTGTTTGTATGTTTGTATGTAATGGACAGCTCTGGAGGCCAGAGGAGTCAAATAATTTTGATGAAACTTGACAGGTAGCTTCATACCAGAATCTAGTTGTATGCTTTTGAGAACCGTTACTATGGACACCACCGTTGCCTAACAACGGGACTTTGAAATTTTTGGAAAATCCTCAAAAATTTATTTTTTCGAAAATCAAAAATCGGCTTCCAGGCTTTTATGCGTATGTTATCAACCTCTTTGTCAAAAAATTTCAGCCCGATCCGTCAAAAACTGTCCGACGTATGCAATTATGCAGCGAACACTCATGTCGCCTACAAGCTTGTTGGGTGGTCGCTGGAGTACCCTTATTTTCACTTTTTCCGTCTGTCTGTATGTTTGTATGTCTGTATGTAATGGACAGCTCTGGAGGCCAGAGGAGTCAACCGATTTCGATGAAACTTGACAGATAGGTTCATACCAGGATCTAGTTGCATGTATTTGCGCACCGTTGCTATGGACACCACCGTTGCCAAGCAACGGGACTTTGAAATTTTTGAAAAATCTTAAAAGAATTCTTTTTTCGAAAATCAAAAATCGGCTTCAAGGCTTTTATGCGCACTATAATCAATCTCTTTGTCAAAAATTTTCAGCCCGATCCGTCAAAAACTGTATGACCAGTATGCAATTATGTGGCGACCACCCATGTCGCCGTCCGACTTGCATGTTTGTTTGTTTGTAATGGACAGCTCTGGAGGCCAGAGGATTCAACCGATTTTGATGAAACTTGGCAGGTAGGTTCATACCAGGATCCAGTTCTATTCTTTTGAGCACCATTGCTGTGGACATCATCGTTGCCTAGCAACGGGACTTTGAAATATTTGAAAAATCCTAAAAAATTAATTTTTTCGAAAATCAAAAATCGGCTTCTACGCTTTTCTGCGCTCTATAATCATCCACTTTGTTAAAAAATTTCAGCACGATCGGTCAAAAACTATGACGAGTATGCAATTATGTCGTGACCACCCATGTCGCCTACCGGCTTGTATGTTTGTTTGTTTGTAATGGACAGCTCTGGAGGCCAGAGGTTCAACCGATTTTGATGAAAATTGACAAGTAGGTTCATACCAGGATCTAGTTCAATGCTTTTGATCACCGTTGCTCTGGACACCACCCTTGCTTAGCAACGGGACTTTGAAATATTTGAAAAATCCCCCCCCCCCAAAAAAAAATCGAAAATCAAAAATCAGCTTCCAGTCTTTTATGCGCACTATAATCAACCTCTTTGTCAAAAATTTTCAGCCCGATCCGTCAAAAACTGTATGACTAGTATGCAATTATGTAGCGACCACCCATGTCGCCTACCGGCTTGTTTGTATGTTTGTATGTAATGGACAGCTCTGGAGGCCAGAGGAGTCAACCAATTTTGATGAAACTTGACAGGTAGCTTCAAACCAGAATCTAGTTGTATGCTTTTGAGAACCGTTACTATGGACACCACCGTTGCCTAACAACGGGACTTTGAAATTTTTGGAAAATCCTCAAAAATTAATTTTTTCGAAAATCAAAAATCGGCTTCCAGGCTTTTATGCGTATGTTATCAACCTCTTTGTCAAAAAATTTCAGCCCGATCAGTCAAAAACTGTACGACGTATGCAATTGTGCAGCGAACACTCATGTCGCCTACAGGCTTGTTGGGTGGTCGCTAGAGTACCCTTATTTTCACTTTTTCCGTCTGTCTGTATGTTTGTATGTCTGTATGTAATGGACAGCTCTGGAGGCCAGAGGAGTCAACCAATTTCGATGAAACTTGACAGGTAGGTTCATACCAGGATCTAGTTGTATGTATTTGAGCACCGTTGCTATGGACACCACCTTTGCCGAGCAACGGGACTTTGAAATTTTTGAAAAATCTTAAAAGAATTCTTTTTTCGAAAATCAAAAATCGGCTTCAAGGCTTTTATGCGCACTATAATCAATCTCTTTGTCAAAAATTTTCAGCCCGATCCGTCAAAAACTGTATGACCAGTATGCAATTATGTAGCGACCACCCATGTCGCCGACCGACTTGCATGTTTGTTTGTTTGTAATGGACAGCTCTGGAGGCCAGAGGATTCAACCGATTTCGATGAAACTTGACAGGTAGGTTCATACCAGGATCCAGTTCTATTCTTTTGAGCACCATTGCTGTGGACACCACCGTTGCCTAGCAACAGGACTTTGAAATATTTGAAAAATCCTAAAAAATCAATTTTTTCGAAAATCAAAAATCGGCTTCTACGCTTTTCTGCGCTCTATAATCATCCTCTTTGTAAAAAAATTTCAGCACGATCGGTCAAAAACTATGACTAGTATGCAATTATGTCGTGACCACCCATGTCGCCTACCGGCTTGTATGTTTGTTTGTTTGTAATGGACAGCTCTGGAGGCCAGAGGTTCAACCGATTTTGATGAAACTTGACAGGTAGGTTCATACCAGGATCTAGTTCTATGCTTTTGATCACCGTTCCTATGGACACCACTGTTGCGTAGCAACGGGACTTTGAATTTTTTTTTAAATCCTAAAAAAAATATTTTTTCGAAAATCAAAAATCGGCTTCTATGCTTTTATGCACACTATAATCAACCTCTTTGTCAAACATTTTCAGCCTGATCCGTCAAAAACTGTATGACTAGTATGCAATTCTGTAGCGACCACCCATGTCGCCTACCGGCTTGTATATATACTAGTGTGGTTGTGCTCGCTGCGTTCGCCTCTCCACACATCATTGCAGAAACTGAAGTCACAGATTTGCTATGTCTGCATGATTTACATCAATCATTATCCAAACATTTCTTCTCTTTATTATCCCGCCCCCCCGGAGGGAGGGAGCTGATATTGTAATCGTCTGGTTTGTTTGTCTGTTTGTTTATTTGTCTGTCTGTCTCTTAGCAACTTTACGGCAAAACGGCTTTAGCAAACACTATAAAATTTAATCCACAGGTGGGCAATGAACCTTGGACGACCCCATTAACTTTTGGGTCCATTTGGATCAAAGGTCAAGGTCACGAAAATATCAAAATCGTTTTTCTCTCATAACTTCATCAAAAATGATCTGATTTACTTCAAACTAAGCTTATAGTGAACCTTATTCTATGAGTCACCTATTATCCTACCCATTCCTATAGTGAAAAATGCATATTTGTGAAGATCGGTAGGCTCCGAAGTTTTGGGGGTCATGGTCATCGGTCAAAATTACAAATTTTCCAATAAAACTAAAACATGGTTACGAAAATACAACTTTACGGGAAAACGGCTGGCTCAAACACTGTCAAATTGTATCCACAGGTGGGTAATGAACCTCGGACGACCCCATTAACTTTTGGGGCCAATTAGGTCAAGGGTCAAGGTCAGTTCACGATAAGGTCAAAATCGTTTTTCGCTCATAACTTCATCAAAAATGATCCGATTTACTTCAAACTAAGCTTATAGTGAACCTTATTCTATTTGTGACTTAAATCCTAACAATACTATAGTGAAAAATGCATATTTGTGAAGATCGGTAGGGTCCGAAGTTTTACAGTCATAACTTTGTCAAAAATGGTTTAATTGACTTCAAACTAAGACTAAAATATTCCTTATTCTATTCCTTATAATCAACATTCAGGTTAAGGATGTATCAAATTTAAATTTGATCCCCAAAATAACTTTATGTCTTAAATGGGCGGGATTTGTTGTGCCTGGCACCACTTGTATTTATTTGTGATGTTGGTGATATTATATTAATTTGAAATTTATTTGTGATATCAGAAGGTCCAAGTGGTCTCAATGGTCAAGGGTCTAAGCTATGCCTAGTTTTGGCTTAATGGTTTGAGTGGTGGGCTTGGAATCCTAGGATCCTGAGTTCAAATCCCACTTATTGTTGAATTAACACGAAGGTGGGGTTGATTCTGCCTATCATCATACCGCGGTCGGTAAAATGAGTGCCAGCATGCTGGTATACTGTGTCGGAGCGGCGACCCGTCCAGGATTGTCCCCAATAGCCAAGGAGACTGCTTAGGCAGCACCAACACTCTGCATAGAGTATGGTCCCAATGGATGGATGGATGGATGGTCTAAGGTTTAGAAAAGTCATTGAGTGAAGGTCTAAAAGGTCTTCCTGGTCTTTGTTGACTTTTGTGTCTTCAGGTTCTTCAGGAACTTTTTGGGTCTTCGGTGACTTTTGGGTCTTCGGTGTCCTTGGGGACTTCTGGGTCCTTGGGGTCTTTTAGGTCCTCAGGGACAAAATGGTCAAGGGTCTAAGTCTTTTGGGTCCTCGTGGACTAAATGCTCAAGGGTTAAAAATAAGTTGTGCATTATTTACGGGTTATCTGGGTCTTTTGGTTCCTCGGGGTCTTTTGGGTCTTTCGGGATCTTAAGGGTGTTGGGGAATTAACATTCAAACAGGATGTGATTAATAGGCATATAGTCTTCACGGCTTCCCGGACTGACTCACGGCTTCACCGCCTCACCGTGCTATTTGTTTTTATATTTATAGATTATTAAAAACACACCACTACGGAACTGCCATGTTATTAAAAACACACCACCGAGTAACTACTATGTTATTAAAAACACCTCACCACAACATAACCACCATGTTATTAAAAACACCTCACCACAACATAACCGCCATGTTATTAAAAACACCTCACCACGAAACCGCCATGTTATTAAAAACACACCACCAAGTAATCACCATGTTATTAAAAACACCATCTCCACATAACCACCATGTCATTAAAAACACCTCACCACCACGTTATTAAAAACACCTCACCTCCATGTAACTGCCATGTTATTAAAAACACCATCTCCACATAACCACCATGTCATTAAAAACACCTCACCACCACGTTATTAAAAACACCTCACCTCCATGTAACCACCATGTTATTAAAAACATCTCACCTCCATGTAACCACCATGTTATTAAAAACACCTCACCTCCATGTTACCGCCATGTTATTAAAAACACCTCACCACGGAACCGCCATGTTATTAAAAACACACCACAAAGTAACCGCCATGTTATTAAAAACATCTCACCTCCATGTAACACCATGTTATTAAAAACACCTCACCACCACGTAATCACCATGTTATTAAAAACACCTCACCTCCATGTAACTGCCATGTTATTAAAAACATCTCACCTCCATGTAACACCATGTTATTAAAAACACCTCACCACCACGTAATCACCATGTTATTAAAAACACCTCACCTCCATGAAACTGCCATGTTATTAAAAACACCACCTCCACATAACC
The DNA here is from genome assembly GCF_056783735.1 of Eptatretus burgeri. NCBI lineage: Eukaryota > Metazoa > Chordata > Myxini > Myxiniformes > Myxinidae > Eptatretus > Eptatretus burgeri. The sequence goes on along the minus strand of NC_140966.1, from coordinate 45,419,328 downwards.
ACCATTTCATTAAAAACACCTCACCACCATGTAACTGCCATGTTTTTAAAAACACCTCACCTCCATGTTATTAAAACACCTCACCTCCATGTAACTGCCATGTTATTAAAAACACCTCACCTCCATGTAACCGCCATGTAATTAAAAACACCACCTCCACATAACCACCATGTTATTAAAAACACCTCACCTCCATGTAACTGCCATGTTATTAAAAACATCTCACCTCCATGTAACACCATGTTATTAAAAACACCTCACCACCACGTAATCACCATGTTATTAAAAACACCTCACCTCCATGTAACTGCCATGTTATTAAAAACATCTCACCTCCATGTAACACCACGTCATTAAAAACACCTCACCACCACATAACCGCCATGTTATTAAAAACACCTCACCTCCATGTAACCGCCATGTTATTAAAAACATCTCACCTCCATGTAACACCATGTTATTAAAAACACCTCACCACCACGTAATCACCATGTTATTAAAAACACCTCACCTCCATGTAACTGCCATGTTATTAAAAACATCTCACCTCCATGTAACACCATGTTATTAAAAACACCTCACCACCACGTAATCACCATGTTATTAAAAACACCTCACCTCCATGAAACTGCCATGTTATTAAAAACACCACCTCCACATAACCACCATGTCATTAAAAACACCTCACCACCATGTAACTGCCATGTTTTTAAAAACACCTCACCTCCATGTTATTAAAACACCTCACCTCCATGTAACTGCCATGTTATTAAAAACACCTCACCTCCATGTAACCGCCATGTAATTAAAAACACCACCTCCACATAACCACCACGTCATTAAAAACACCTCACCACCACGTAACCGCCATGTTATTAAAAACACCTCACCTCCATGTAACCGCCATGTTATTAAAAACATCTCACCTCCATGTAACACCATGTTATTAAAAACACCTCACCATCACGTAACCGCCATGTTATTAAAAACACCTCACCACCACGTAACCGCCATGTTATTAAAAACACCTCACCACCACGGAACCGCCATGTTATTGAAAACACCTCACCACCACGTAACTGCCATGTTATTGAAAACACCTCACCTCCATGTAACCGCCATGTTATTAAAACCATCTCACCTCCATGTAACACCATGTTATTAAAAACACCTCACCACCACGTAACCGCCATGTTATTAAAAACACCTCATCTCCATGTAACTGCCATGTTATTAAAAACATTACCTCCACATAACCACCATGTCATTAAAAACACCTCACCACCATGTAACCGCCATGTTTTTAAAAACATCTCACCTCCATGTAACACCATGTTATTAAAAACACCTCACCACTACGTAACCGCCATGTTATTAAAAACACCTCACCACCACGTAACCGCCATGTTATTATAAACACCTCACCTCCATGTTATTAAAAACATCTCACCTCCATGTAACACCATGTTATTAAAAACACCTCACCTCCATGTAACTGCCATGTTATTAAAAACACCACCTCCACATAACCACCATGTCATTAAAAACACTTCACCACCATGTAACCACCATGTCATTAAAAACACCTCACCACCATGTAACTGCCATGTTTTTAAAAACACCTCACCTCCATGTTATTAAAACACCTCACCTCCATGTAACTGCCATGTTATTAAAAACACCTCACCTCCATGTAACCGCCATGTAATTAAAAACACCACCTCCACATAACCACCATGTCATTAAAAACACCTCACCACCACGTAACCGCCATGTTATTAAAAACACCTCACCTCCATGTAACTGCCATGTTATTAAAAACACCACCTTCACATAACCACCATGTCATTAAAAACACCTCACCACCACGTAACCGCCATGTTATTAAAACCCCTCACCACCATGTAACTGCCATATTATTAAAAACCCCTCAACTCCATGTAATGGCCATGTTATTAAAAAAAACCCTCACCTCCATGTAACCGCCATGTTATTAAAAACACCTCACCACTACGTAACCGCCATGTTATTAAAAACATCTCAACACCACGTAACGACCATGTTATTAAAAATCACCTCACCACTACGTAACCGCCATGTTATTAAAAACACCTCACTACCACGTAACCGCCATGTTATTAAAAACACCTCACCACCACGTAACCGCCATGTTATTTAAACACCTCACCTTTGGCCACTGAATTAACACCAGGGGGTTTACTCAGCCTATCATCCTTCCGAGGTCGGCGAAATGAGGACGAAATGAGTATACTGGTGATATGGGCACTGCATCAGCGACATAGCCGCATCCCTAACCAATGGTGCAACCAGCAGCCAAAAACAAAGGCACCACACGATGGGAACCTCCACGTTATTAAAAATACCTCACCACCATGTAATTCAAAACTGCTGCTGTGCAATTCAAAACACCTCACCATACGTCGCTCAAGAGACCAGCTTGTTTTAACTGAGGATAAGTAGGTGAGTTGCCGTGTTATGATTTACACCAAGCAGAATTCAAACACTTATTTTGCCAATTAATTTGTCATATTGATCATCTCGGAACCTGGTGGCAGAATCGCACTGTACAGCAAGAACTCCGTTTCTCGCTCTCAGTGTACTACTCTTACACCTCCAAAATCCCAAGAGTTTTTGGTGCTGTGACTTCTCTCTACTCCCACCTTTTGCTTGTCTGTGTGTTGGATTGTCCACCAAACAGTGACTTGAAATAACAACCAACAATTATTTATTTAAACACACACAAGCAAGCAATCATTTCAAAGTAAGTATGTACAGGCCAAGGGCACAGAAGAGCAGATTTAGCCCCAACACATATTCTTATACAATCTTGTTTACACAAAAGACACATGACCATCATTCAATCCAGGAATAATAATAATAATAGTAGTAGTAGTAGTAGTCGTAGTAAAGTACAGAGTGTGGGGCCGACTCCTTCCCTCACCTCACACAGCCCAACGGGGCTGTACCGGTCCAAACACACTGGGGGGTGGAAAGGATTGGGAAGATGAGCGGTGGAGTGGTGATGGGACATGCAGCTGCGTTTCTGAGGCATCTAGAACAAGTAGACAAGTCCTCTCTGGCACCCCTGGTTTGTCAATGGCAAGCAACTCACACACGAACACCTTTCTGTTCCATGCTCCAATGAAAACAGCTCAAACAATCAGGTCAATTCCGCTCTGAGGCGTCCAAACCCAGTAGGCAAGTCCTCTGTGGCATCCCCATTATGTCAATGGCAAGCAACTCCATTTCCTCCAGAGCAAGGTTCACAGGAACGCTGTTTCTGCTGTGTTACATCCCCAAAAGCTGCTTAAGCCATGCATCATACTCTCCATGTGAACCAAGCTGCGTTCTGGACTTGTATTTATTGCTCACAGGACAAGCTTTAAGGCCACTCTGTTTTGTACCCTCTCCTTCTTCGTCCTTCACAGGATCTCTCTTTCTAGGACAAGGATGAAGACCAGCTCTGGGCTCCTTTCTCCTCACAGGACATGGCTTTCTCCATCTCTCTTGTGTGAGTCTCTTTCTCATTTGTGGGTATCTGATTGGGGCATGTCCATGATCCAGCTTGTGGGAAATGCTGCTGTTTCTGAAGGAACTTTCAACACAGCCCCCACCGTGCCCTTGGTGCGTGAAAGACACCGCAGGCGCCCTGTAGCAAAACGTCCCCTGTACCGTCCACCACTGTATCATGCGTGTGAGATGTGCCACACTTTATTATGTATGGGAAAAGTGTTGCACTTCGTGCCATGGACAAGCATGTGAGAAGGAACAAAGTCCAATGCGGTGAAGGCAATCCGATCAGCTCGAAGGATTAATGACCACAGACGGACCGAATGTGCCCAATAAAAAATGCGAGGATGGACTGGCAATGGAGAGGGATGCATACGGACCGAGGGATGACTGACCGGCTGCGGGGTTGAAGACTGAGTGGGTGAAGGAGGGATTGTTGAATTGAGGTTTGGTGAAGGGGATTATTGGTGGATTGAGTAAGGCAGAGAGAGGAATGGACCGATGGGGTATTGAAAGAAAGATTGAAAGGAGTCGAGGGGAGATGGAAGACATCACACCGGGGAAACACAAACTAACCTCAATGCATGCCCCCCCCCCAAACCCTTAGACAAGGGGTGAAGGTCTATCTACACATAGACTATTGAAATAACTCATCTTCAGATCTACATGTCCATGTATGGTGTCCGCTGGGTGCATTTCCAAAATCATCACAATATATCGATAGAAGATTGATATCAGAGTGGTTTTCATGTATGTGTGCTCCAACATGCGTCTCCGCCTGGTTGCCAATCAGCTGAACCGAAGCAGGGACCGGTTCTGTAAACTTAGTTGGGAGTCACTCTGGGCCAAACCAGTCCATCTCTAATGGTGCCAAAGGTGGTGTTTCTTCTCCCTCCTCCTTTTATAAGCTCCACACTTTGCCACCATACTTACCACACTCAATCTCCCACATGCACTCCCATTCCCACTCACCCATGCTCTCACCCACAGGCAGCACGATCTCGACCTCCCATGCTGGCAGCTTAGTGTGCACCGGAGTGCACGAAGCGCGCACGCTTCACACACTGGCAGTTCAGTGTTGGCCGCGCACACGCATGGTGTGGCGTTGGTCTCGGGCAAAAGTGGCTTGAATGCACGCTCCGCTTCGCACTGCACGCATCCCCATTGGGAAGAGCCCCCAACCAGTCCTCTGTTACCAGGAAGTGGTTGTCCTTCACACCATGCATGCATGCATCCATCCATATACACTTGGGCAATCATTGTCTCCACCAGACGATTGCATCCCTCCTCCGGCTTTTCCAGCACTTCATACACCTGTAGAGCTTTGCACAGTTCACACTCTCCTGCCACGACACATATTCGTATCTCCACTTATACTCTCTCTATTTCTTGATCTGACTTTATCTTCATTAACGTTTTCATTTTGTCAGGGTTTCCTTCCGTTTAGTGTACGTATGTTGTTTGTGGTGCCGAACTCAGCTCGTCCTTTATCGGCTGCAATCCAAGGTTTGAGCTTCACGAGTATGAACGATCATACCGGTCAGCTACCAATCAATTGGGTCTTTGTCAGTTGGTGTATGTGACTTGTGAGTAGCATTGCAGTGATCACATCAACAGCGTAACGTTTTTGAAACTTGTATTTCAAATAAACAGATACAAAGTCAAATGAGGAAGTTCACCATTACATACAATGCAATGTCCAACAATGTTTCCGCATTGAGTTGTTTCCACCCAATGTTTCTGTCCTACTGGATCAACTCACGCATTTTCACCTCGTCCATCAGGGCTGTTGAATGATTGAGTCTTGTCGTGGTGTTCTCTCTTATATGCTGGCCCGTCCAGGATGATTCAAGAGCTCAAAGGAATTCTTTCCCGATACACAATTTTCCATGAATTTTAATCAACCTGATAACAATCGGCTTCAGAAATTAACAACCCCTCTGGACATAACACCTCGTTCACTCAACAGAGCTAAATCGAGTGCAGGGACCATCAAAACTCATGGCTCATCACATGTCAGCCATCTCTCCACACCTCCCTCTCGCGGGTTTATATAGTAAGACAGAACAATCCCGTGCCTTCCAGCAAATGCAATTCTCGTCTATGCTGGAAGTTTTGTCTGAGTATGTTCCAGCCCCTTCCTGAATCTTACCAGGCAGTTTACAATAGTTACGAATTTGGAATTCAATTGCACACAACATACAGGTTCCCTTAGTCGGCTGTGTCGATAAGTGCATGTTCCCTCGATAGCTCACCTTCCATTGTTTAAATGATCAGAGATCTATTAGATGCGCTGCAGATCGATTTAATAGTTAGGGAGCGAACAATGGAGACGTCCCTCCCCCTCTTCTGCGAAGAGGAAGAAGAACCCTGCGGTGACGTCAACAACTCCCTCCCACCCGTGGTTGAGCGTGGGGGGTGGAGGGGGTGGATCACGAGGGCATGAGTCACGCCGGGTGCGGGGGAGGGGGTGCAAAGGATAAAGAGGACATCTTTTCTTTGTTCAAAAAGAGTTCGTGGGAGTCCCGTGATAGGGCTGAGTTCGTGGGCTGAGTTTGTGGGAGTCCCGTGGCAGAGTTCGTGAAGAGTCCCGTTCTGAGTCCCGTGTGGAGTGTTCGTGTGCTGAGTCCCGTGGGAGGAGTAAGCTTTTTTTGCTTCGGAGAGAGCAGTCATTCAGCAGGCCATCGGGTCCTGCTTGGCTTGCTTGGCTTGAGGCCTTTGGAAGCTTTTTGCTTCGGCTGGCTCAGTGAGCTTCGGCTGCTGCTTTGTTTTGGAAGGAACTTGAGCCGGTTGTTCGGCTCGAGCTGCGAGTGGAGGCTTCTTCCTCTTCTTCCTCTTCTTCTTGGTTCGTGGAGCTTTTCATTCTCCATTTTGTTTCCCGGCTTGGTGCAATGCGTCGGCCTCTTCTTGGAGTTGGTTCCTCAGGGAAGCGACGATCGACAGGAAGGATCGGCGCCTCATCTCACCGGCACGTGTTGAGGAGCGCGGGAGGATTCGCGGGAGCTCGGGAAGGATCGCGGCGATTGGATCCAGCTCACTCTCGCTGGAGCCCGGGTCCGGACAAGTTGAAGACCACACGAGGTGGAAAGGTTCGAGTCAAGCTCTGAGTTTCAGCTCACCTGTCCTCTGAGCTGGAGCTTGTGATTAAAGGCCTCAGCCACTGTTGTGTGTGTGTGCGTGTGTGTGTGTGTGTGTGTGTGTGTGTGTGTGTGTGTGTGTGTGTGCGCGCGCGCGCGCGCGCGCGTACGTGTGTCCGTGGGTTCGTCTAATAAGTAGGAACTGCTGTTAAGTGTAAATGACTGTACATAATAAGTAGACGGTTGTAGTTCTTTTGTCGTGCTTTTGTTGCTTGTATAATTGCATACATGTTTTGCCTTATTTAATTGCATACGTGTTTAATTATAATAAATGTCCTTGTGTGAATGTAAACCTGCTCGTTGTGTCCATTCCCTCATTGACTGAACATTTTGTGTGTTGGGAGTTCGAAAGCCGTTGGTTTGCCGTAATAGGGGGACATTTGGACCGACGGTTCTCCGCGATTACGCCGCTCGGAATCGCGCACGGACAAACTCGCCTCGGCGGTTTGTTCCGTACGAGATCTGTCGAGGGTGGAATACCCCGGTGGTTGGATCACGTGGGTATTTAGGGACATTGAAGATTGGCAATCGACCCTACCCCACGTGATCTGCCGATTGGCGTATTTCGGTTCTTGTACAAGGACCCATCACTCGGAGTATTCCGGGCGATCGGTCGGGCCGACTCGACTTGCGGCTCTGTTCAGAGCAGTCGGTTGGTGGCCAACACCCAGCCCTAACAATACAATACTGCCATCTACAGTCAAAATTAGCTCATTATATCAAGCAGTTTGGATAACAATTTACCGATGTGTGCTGAACGAAACATATAACACAATTTTAATCGTTCATTTACAGGTATTTACTAATTCTTACTCAAAAATACCACAATATCTCGCTTTTAACAGACATTTTATTTTCTGATGTCTCTCTGGGCTCTACAAATCAATCTGTGCCCCCCCTCTCTACTCTCTCTTCCTTCACCACTCACCTCACCCTGTCTCCACTGGTCTACAGCTTGGCCCCAATGTTCTGAAATGTGGCCATAATGGCCACAAATTGCTGGCTCATGTCCAGCAGAAGTGATGACGCTGGCCTGCTGCCACTTAGTGCTGGGCTACTGGGGCTAGGGAGGGGGAGGTCCCTGGCTACCGGGTGAGGGAGGAAACTCTACTGCTCTACCTCCCCCCCCAGTTGCACCCTTAACTGCTCCCCCCCATTGCACCCTCTACTTCTCCACCCCCCCCCCCCGTGTCCATCTCCTCTGGAGCTACAGTGGTATCTATCCATAGATGAGCACTGGAGGGTGGGTTTTTCTCTCCATAGCGCTTCTTCAAATTTTTGTATTTGAATTAAAAAAACATTTAGAATCCAATTGTATAAATCTTGATTCAAAGGGGCTATTCTTCCCTTCAGGTCTGAATTGCTCTCCTGAAGACAGTGTAATGGTTGAACATCTTCCACGACGGTCGTGCCATCGGCGGTTAAGGGTCAAAAAGGTCTCTGCAGCTGCCAGGTTAATTTGGCACGAATCGGCGTTTAAAAACCCACGACCGCGGCAAATCTTCCTGATAAGAGTGGCCGAGCGAGCCCGCTAGGCCATTCGCTTTACAAGAACTTCAACGCGAACCCAATCTGCCCCTCAAATTGATTAATTTGCCAATTGAATATGTGCTATGGAGCATGCTCCCGATCAGGGCCGGATTAAGACCTTTAGAGGCCCTAAGCACTGAAAAGATTATGGTACTCCTATATATATATATATATATATATATATATATATATATATATATATATATATATATATATATATATATATATATATATATATATATATATATATATATATATATATATATATATATATATATATATATATATATATATATGTCATCCAAAATAAAAACAATACGAAAACTGTAAAATGACATTTTATTTTTCGAAATGAAACAAAACTTACAGTAAGGTTTATTTACAGTAAATGCGACAGCATCAGTATTACATTGCATAACAAAATGTGTAAAAAAAAAATAATTCTTGTATATGTATTTTTTTTTTCATTTATTGTGGGGCCCCCATTTTGTGGGCCCTGGTTCAGTTGCAACATTTGCACCATAGTCCATTGTAAATCTGGCACTGGAAAAAAACTCTGTGGGGCTCCTCTTCCCTTGAGGCCCTTAGAACGTGCTTATTTTGCTTAATGGTTAATCCAGGGCTGCTCCTGATGACCACACACAAATTCTCATTAACAAAAAGCGTTTATAACAAGAAAATGGCGGGGGTTGAGAAGAAGAACATGACAGTGAAATGGAGATCAAAACTGTAAGGCCAAGTAAAACAAATTGTTAGTTTCTCGTCCACACCTGCCTCCTTTTTGAGGGCCGTCTCCTTTTTTTTGATAGTTACTATTTTCTATCCAGATCAAAAAAAAACTAACTTGAATATAAAAATTTATTTATTTAAATTAAGTGATTAATTTATCTCCACGCGTTTCCTTTTTGGAGGCCAATGTTGGTGGGTTGTGTCCCCCCCTCCCCCCTTTATTAAATTTACTAATTTCTCCTTTATTCTTTTATTTTTGTCGTGGGAGTCTGGAACCCAGACCCATAATTATTTTGCAGTCCCTGTGGGCCTAGCGCTCAGGCACATGAACCTGATCTCGTCTGTAAGTCCGCTTGCTCACACCGCACGCTCAGCGAATGTGATTTTTCGACACACGTACATGTACGTACGTACGTACGTAAGGTGTGCAGTAAAGTTAGCTAGCTGGCTCTAGTCTAGGGATAGCATGCATTATCAATCTCAAGAACGAACTTTTTCGGTGGCTTTAATTGAGCTGGTGATGAAGTACAGTGACCTATGTCTAAAATGGTCTTCATTGGTGTATGCATCCAGAAAGTTGGCAGAAAGGTTTTGAAACCATGGAACGCTCGTGCGGTGTTCGATGGAACCCAGACTGGGGCTATTCTTGGTACTGGGGGGTTGGTAGTGCCAGTCTTTGGTCTGGTTAATAAAAAAAAAATCTGGAAAATATCAAATAGTACGGCCTCCTTTTTTGGAAGATATCAAATCCTCCTCTTTTTGTAAAGCCCAGACGAGAACTAATAATTTATTTTACTTGGCTGAACAAATGGATATAAATAAAACCAATGTGGAGTGGAGGGGGAATGGAGAGCAAGGGTAGAGTGAGCAGTGGGGGGGGGGGTGAGGAGAGAAGGCTAGAGTGAGGTGAGCAGAGCATTGGTAAGGTCAGAGTAGGGTGGGGAAGGAAGGGGAATTGCATGCAGGGGTGGGGAATCTCGAATGTGGGAGGGGGAGTGCAACGTAAGAGTGGGGGTGAGGAGGGAGGAGGGGAAAGCTAAAACGTTGGAGAGGTGAATAAGTGAGAACGGGTGTGGTGGGGTTGGGTGGGGGCAGGATAGAACATCGGGATAGGAGGGTTAGTAATGATGTGGGAGAACGTGGGGAAGGTAAGGGAGAACGTGGGTAGGGGGAGCGAACGCTCAAATAAATGGGAGGGAAGAAAATAAAAGAGTGGGGTGGGGTAGGGGAGAAGGGGGTGAGTGCCAGTAGAATGAGAAGTAATAACTGAGCAGGGAAGGCTGGAACTGTGGGGAAGTAGGGGGTTGAGGGGGAGGGGACGTGACGACGGCAAGGGGCGATCAGAGGAGGATGGAACATTGGGGAATGGGGGCAGGAGAAATGAGAACAATGGAGGGGGGAGTGGTGATATCATTTATATCAGACACTATACATGTAAAAATGATTTTATTATTTAGCATATCTCACCTCAAATCCTTATAGAGTACAGTGTGGTGGTGGTGGTGGAGGTAATGGGGAGGGGATGGGCTGAGGGAAGCCAGATAGGTGTGAGAAAATGTGACAGATTAACCTTTCAAGTGGAATATATAGATTGCACAAGATACAGCTTTCATTTGGAAGAATGTCGGCTTCGTGTCTTCACCACTTTGATAGCAATTGTGGTGTGTGTGTGTGTGTGTGTGTGTGTGTGTGTGTGTGTGTGTGTGTGTGTGTGTGTGTGTGTGTGTGTGTGTGTGTGTGTGTGTGTGTGTGTGTGTGTGTGTGTGTGTGTGTGTGTGTGTGTGTGTGTTTGTGTCATGCCGACTCAAGGTCTTGCCTTTGACATGTAATTGAGGTGTTTTAATTTTTTTGAATTTGTATAACACACATGCTAGAGAATGAATGTCACAAAAAACTAGAAGGGCACTCAGTAGAGAGCATACCTCCACCACGTAATGCCTGATCCACGAGAACATACCGGGCCCATAACATTTTTTAAATATCATACTAAACAGGACTATATCGTTTTTGGTCCTATCTCTCAATGGTGAAGAATCACTTTTTTTCACCATAGCACCATAGCACATATTCAATTAAAAATTACTTCTCATATCCAGATCTGGATCTTCACCAAAAGTGAATCAATTCGTCCTTGCTACACACCCAACATGTCCATCACATTTCATCCAAATATGTCCACAACTTTTTGAAATATCCTGCACACAGACAAACAAACAAGAAAAAGACGTCGTGCAGAGCACGTTACTTGCAAAATCTATAAAACATATTTGACCTCAAAAATAATTGGAGGTTGAATTCAATGACCTGAAAGATATATTCTGTTCAAATTTCAAGTCAATCGGATGAAAATTGAGGATTTTAGAAATACATCCCTCGTTGTTGACCTTGGGCCTATGTTTACCTTTTGGTCCATGTTGATCTCAAAAATAATTGGCTCATTGAATTCAGTGACCTGAAATATAAATCGTCTTCAAATTTCAAGTCAAACGGATGAAAATGGAGGATTTTAGAAATAACGCCTTAGTTGTTGACCATGGGCCTATGTTAACCTTTTGGTCCATGTTGACGTAAAAAAAAATGGCTAGTTGAATTCAGTGACCTGAAATATAAATCCTCTTCAAATTTTAAGTCAATCGGATGAAAATTGAGGATTTTAGAAATCTCACCTAAGTTGTTAACCTTTGGCTTATGTTGACCTTTTGGCCGATGTGGACCTTCAAAATAATTGGTGGTTGAATTCAGTAACCTGAAATATATATCCTCTTCAAATTTCAAGTCAATCGGATAAAAATTGAGGATTTTTGAAATCCCACCTAAGTTGCTGACCTTTGGCCTACATTGACCTTTTGACCTTTTAACCTCAAAAACAATAGGCTTATTCTTTATGACAAACTCTACCATGAGGTGTAGTTTGATGAAGATCACTTTAAAATTGTGACCTTTCAGCAAGACAGACAGACAGAAAGAATAACAAAATTGATGAATCAATATGCCGTACTTGAAAAATCTTCGATTTTGCAAGTGACGAACAAACAAACAAGAATGAAAACCCTCAGTTGAGGGCTGAGGGAGCAGATGCCGAATTGATGAGATCATTGACAGTGCGTCCGATCGACGTCAAATTTGGTGTGTGAGGTCCATGAGGTAAGTTCTATACAATGTTGTAATCAAAATTAATGAGGTCAAAAGTTGAAAATTTACGTCATCTTATGACGTCATTTTGATGCACTTGCGATGACGTCACCTAAATCTGAGACGACATTTCTGAAATGTATTTCGTCAAGGAACAATTTGGTGTTGGTTGCATGATGATAGCTCAATTATGAAGGAAGTTACGCTCAAAAGTGTTTTTGATGTTTTGGGTGACCTTGACCTTGACCTTTGACCTAGATTCTTCAACTTCGAACTTGCGCTTGCTTTTATGTTTCTCTCTCATGTCCCAAAGTTTCATTGAGATCTGTCGAAGGACCTTGAAGAAAATCGTGGCACAGACAAACAAACAAACAAACAAACAGAAAAACTCTTAACCAAACAGAGTAACAAAGGTGCCGAAATGATAATTTCGGCATCTAAAAAGACATCATGCAGAGCATGATACTTGCAAAATCCACCCCCCTCTCCAATAGTTGCCATGGATACATCAAATTGTCCATTTCATTTAGATTAAAATTCACAATCTTAATTAGAGTACAGGTCAATCAGATGAAAATTGATTATTTTTCAGATTGAAATGGATGATTTTAGAAGTTTGACCTTGAGTTGACTTTTGATCTCAAAAATAGTTGGTCCTCAGATCCAGTGATGCACTATGCAATTGCTGCTCAACCTGCAGGTTAATGAGATGAAAATTGACGATTTTTCAGATGAAATTGATGATTTTAGAACTTTTACCTTGAGTTGACCTTTGACCTTTTGACCTCAAAAATAGTTACTTTCCCAATTCAGTGATGGACTATGCAAATCCTCTTCAACTTTCAAGTTAATAGGATGTACATTGATGATTTTTCAGTTGAAAATTGATTATTTTAGAAGTTTGACCTTGAGTTGACCTTTGACCTTTTGATCTCAAAAATAGTTGGTTTCACAATTCGTTAATGTACTATACAACTGCTGTTTAATTTCCAAGTCAATCAAATGAAAATTGACAATTTTTCAAAAAATAATTTTTTTTTTAAGTTTGACCTTGAATTGACATTTGACCTTTTGACCTCAAAAATTGTTGGTTTCCCAATTTAATGATGCAATATGCAAATCTTGTTCAAATTTCAAGTCAATCGGATGAAAAATGACGATTTTAGAAATTTGACCTCAAGATGATTTTTGACCTTTGCAAAATCCATAAAACACGTTTGATCTCAAAAATAATTGGTGGTTTAATTCAATCACCAAATGTGCAACCTTTTGGTCTACGTTGACCTCAAAAATATTGCTTTGCTGAATTTAGTGACTTGGAATATAAATCCTCTTCAAATTTCAAGTCAATCGGATGAAAACTGAGGATTTTAGAAATACCACCTTAGTTCTTGACCATGGGCCTATGTTGACCTTTTGGTCCATGTTGACCTCAAAAATAATTGGCTAGCTGAATTCAGTGACATAGAATATAAATCCTCTTCAAATTTCAAGTCAATCGGATGAAAACTGAGAATTTTAGAAATACTGTTGTGGGGCCAAGTTTCGGTGGCGAGCACGACCGCTAGATGGAGCAGTGGAGTCGGCTCCATCGACCACCTGGAATTTATAGGTCGTCACCCCAGATAACTCCAGAGCTGATGGGTCCCTTATCCCACCGAAGATCGCCAATAGGTCGACCACGTGGGCTAGGGTCGATTGCCAATTTCAATTTACCTAAATACCCACGTCGTCCAAACTCCTGGGAAAATTCACCCTTGGCAGGATCTGCGCGATCTGGGCCGTTACCGAACCGGATCCGAGCCGTACCCCGAGCGGAGAGTACCAGATTCCTGCCGGGCTGATTGCACGATTACGGCAACAATGAAGCCTCCTAGTTCCCGTTGGCAGCTTGGCAAACCAATGATCGAAACACAGAAACGAGCTGCTACATTCAACAAAAGGGATATTTATTTTCAACAGGCAGGGAGGGGAACACAGAAGAGCAGAGTTATCCGACTGTAAGAAATGCAGTCAATGTACAAGCAAAAGCACTGATACAGTTGCTACTTAAAGACGGGCCCACACACAGACACACAGAAATGGACCTGTCGGGTCTTTATTGAAGGCTTCCAGCTCGAGGACAGGTGAGCTGGAGACCAGAGCCTGCGCTTGGACCTGTCCACCTCGTGTAGTCTTCGACGATCCGGCTCGGCAGGACTCGAACCCGCAACATGATGCCCCTCCAAGCAGCAGGTACCGCACTCTCCAACTGGCCATGCACCAATCGACCAAGACCAAGGAGAAGATCAGAGGTGACGATGATTCAGCGCGGCGGGACTCGAACCCGCAACACGATGATGATGACCATCACAACCCTTTTCTCACCCAGCCTGGGGTTCCTTTTTCTTCTGGGGTGAGCAAATCGCCGTCTGAGGCACTCTCCACCCTCATTGGACGGGGCGTTGTGGGAAAGTCGCTCTCTGTGGCCTGATTGGACAAGGGGCAAGCCTCTGCCTTCCTGGGCGGAGTCCCGGTCTGAGGCGATGGAAATCTCCACCCACGTATATGGCCGAACGAACGTGGGCCATGGCGTCGGTGTGTGAAGTGAAGTGAAGGAGGTTTGTTGCAAACTAATCTCCGTAGCGCACACATGTAATTCCCGTTAGACACAGGTAGGGGTCCCTAACTATAAACACACACTTTCCGATATAACTGTTCTCAAGGGACCTGAATGTTGAGTGCAGTAAGCTTCCAAATTCGTAACAATACCACCTTCGTTGTTGACCTTGGGACTATGTTGACCGTTTGGTCGATGTTGACCTCAAAAATAATTGGCAAGTTAAATTTAGGGACCTGCATTATATATCCACTTCAAATTTCAAGTCGATTGGATGAAAATTGACAATTTTAGAAATTCAGCCTATGTTGACCTTTTGGCCTATGTGGACCCCCAAAATAATTGGTGGTTGATTTTGGTGACCTGGACTATAAATCCTCTTCAAATTTCAAGTCAATTGGATGAAAATTGAGGATTTTAGAAATATCACCTTATATGTTGACCTTTTAGTCAAGGATGTTTGGGATTTTTTGGTTCAGATTCTTCCAAAAGCACCAAATTTGGCCCATATGTTTCCCATACCATACTTTTTCGATTTTAGACGGGCGCCCCCCGGGTCGCCATATTGGCGAAATCCATTCTGGCCGCCATCCTGGTTCGAGGTCAATCGTAGTTAAAAAATCAGAAGGGTTCATGAATC
Source organism: Eptatretus burgeri (assembly GCF_056783735.1). NCBI lineage: Eukaryota > Metazoa > Chordata > Myxini > Myxiniformes > Myxinidae > Eptatretus > Eptatretus burgeri. The sequence continues at coordinate 45,404,030 of NC_140966.1, read as the reverse complement.
ATGAATAATGAATCATGAATAATGCCACTTTTTAGGGGTTTTCGGGGTCAGGGAATCTGATTCTGATCTCATTTTGATGATTTCAGGTTATGGTCACCCAATTTTGGGTTCAAAGGTCAAAGATCAAAAGTGGTACTACTAAAAATTCAACAAGTTATTCAGGAACAATTTTTATTAAAATACTTTGCGAATAACATCTGCTGACAAAACGCCGCTATGTATGCTCAGGACATATCCGTGGAACACTTCCAGTGAGAAGTTACCCTGAGCTTTACTATCTATATTATCCACATCGTGGGTGGTGAAGACCTTGAGACGGCTGTTGGTGGGTACCACCACCCCATCCTGAGCATGGCGAGCACACACCGCACGTGCAACATCTCGCTTCACTTCCATGACACGATCGTACGATACCAAGGTACCCTGTTCTTGGTCAATCCCAATCTGTTTTTTGTCCCATGTGTGTCCGTGCAGCTTGAGGTCACGATTCAGGGGGAAGGAGGTTTCTTGCTCCTTGTTGTGCCGTACTGCAGACGTCTTGACTGCATGGTGCGTACCCTTACTAGTACTGTAGATGAGCAGTTGTGAGATGTGGCATGCGATCTTCTCCCACGTATCCAGATTGTCATCGCCACTGATCTTCTAACGTCCATGAAGAGCTGACAGGCCCAGGAGAACTATATTGAAGAAACTCCTCATCTCCTTGTTGACTGGAGCCGTGAGGCAGTTAAAGGGGAAGGAGCCGTCGAAAGGCTCCTAACTCTGTAGACAAAACTTGTGCATCATCACCGCAGCCCACATGAACGTAAGTGCATCCTCTTGACCAATCTGAGGCCTATATGTCTTGGCCAGCTCATCAACCACCTTCAGTTTGTGAGATATGTAAATATCCTTCTTGCCTTCATTCCCCATGGAAAACTCAGCCCATTCAGTTAGGAGGTCAAGAAGGTGATCCTTGTATCGAGTTGTGTGTGGCTCTTTTTTGTCTCGGCATGGGCGATCTTTATTGCTCATAAGCTTTTGATACATCTCGCATAGCTCTGAGAGCTTAAATACGGTGGTGTCCGAATGTTCGATCAGGGCTACAATTTGAGTGCAGATGATGGGATCGAAGGGCGGAGGTGTGGGACCCACCGATTCTAGTTGCTCAACAGCGTGAACGGAGTCTCGCAAACGTACATAACACTGATGGTGATAATAGACATCAGCCGCATGTACATCAGACGCTACGGCAACCAGTCTGCCAAGTAAATGAAAGTTTTTGTTCGTCTTCGCCCAACTCTTTCGATTGGCATCTACGACATCGGTTACTACCTTGTGGAGGTTGGCCTGGTCCTCCCCCTCACAGATTACACAACACTTGACATTGGCTGGAGACTGAAATTTCCCAGATGACCTGATTTTTTTGGAACTACTCTGAGAACCGGCTTCTTTGTCTACCTTCCTTCTCGCCCGTTTGACACTAGAACTACTACCATAACTCCTGCAAGTTTTGTGATACCTAGCCTTATGCAATTTAAGAGTTGCTGCAATACCTGAGCCATCATTCAACTGACTAATCGTGACATTGATACCAGAAGGAAAATTATTGGCATTGATTGCATTGAAGTCTTTGAGATCTCTCTGAAGTGATACAAGTCCCTCCTCCTTAGGAGTTTGCAAGGCTTCTCCAGTTTTGTCCAATTGACAAAGACAACAGAGTCCCCAATTCATAATTTTGGTAGAGGACATAGTTCGACACTCATTATGTTGGCTCGTCGCCGCGATGATCTTTCGTCTCGTCATCACGGCGACACGATAGCAGGCTGAGTCGCAAGTTCCGGATCCACTCCTGAACACACAAGAACAGGGATAGGATAGTCTCGTGAGATAGGGAAGATGTCACAGTTCCGAATGGCATCATGCACCACCGCCGCTGCTGGACACGTCGACACTCACAGACTTGGTATTATCTTAAAAATGAAACAAGAAGTTTATGATAATACGAGTCAAAATTAAAAACATTCAAGTCTTATTTTCTAAATGATTAACGGGTTCTTTTGATTGATAACCCAGGTCAGCCATAGAGGCCGTAGGTAGGCCATTTTTTGAAATGGTGGCCCCAAAACGCTGGGTTTGACCCCAAAATGACCTTTAGGATAACCTTGAGGGGTGACCTTGACCTCAAATCGTTGAAATAACATCAGAATCCGATTCCCCGACCCCGAAAACCCCTAAAAAGTGGTATTATTCATGATTCCAGTGCATCATCTATTCCCTTTTGGTTTTTTTTTAACTACGATTGACCTCGAACCCGGATGGCGGCCATAATTGGATTTCGCCAATCTGGCGGCCCTGGGGGGCGCTCGTCTTGGCGCCCGTCTAAAATCGAAAAAGTATGGCATGGGCGACATATGGGCCAAATTTGGTGCTTTTGGAAGAATCTGAACCAAACAGTTCCTATAATGCCCTAACATCCCTGACTATTTAGCCTTTGTTGACATTTTGATCATTTGACCTCAAAAACAATAGATTTATTCCTGATTACAAAGTCTACCATGTGGTGAAGTTTCGTGAAGATCGGTTTAAAATTGTGACCTGAAGGTGATAAACAGACAAACAGACAGATATACAGACAAACAGACAGACAGACAGACAAATCGACAGAATAACAAAATCGACTGTTCAATATACTTCCAAAATCTTCAATTTTGCAAGTAACAAACAGAAATGGGTGAAAACAACGTCCTTCACAGTGGCGGAGGTAAATATATCAATATCTATTTGGGGTTCGTGGACTACACGAGGAGCTGCTCATTCCCTTTTTCCTCTTCTTGTGGCCACAATTGTTCCCACATTCTTCTTATTTGGGCAAGTCTTTGACGAAGCGGCTGGTCAGGCCTGATGTTCGATCACAAGTAGTTAAGGAAGGAATTTGGTAATTCATTCAGGTTGCCGACGATAGCTTGCCCACTCTTCACGAAGAACACCCTGCGATCTTCAACGTCCACCAACTAATTCCGGAAGACAGGACGCCCAGTTTAACGTCCATCCGAGGGATGGCACACACATTGATGAATACGTCCAACGTACATACCCTACAGGCTCTGCAAGGCAAACATAGAACGTGTGGCATGATCTTCCGCATGGAACTGCATGCAACATGTTGTCCGATTGTGTCAAACTTGAGCCGTTAATTACCCGTGGCCTTGCATGAAACCCGAGACAGCCAATCAGTGCCTGCGACACACGTTCAAGCCGGCAATGCACCGCCACTTTATGGTCGATCTGAGTGAGACACAGTGGTTGTCTTTCTCCGAAGGGTGACGTGTCAGTGTCCTCTAACTGCTTACAGTGCATGAAGCACGAGTTCAAGACCTGTCGGTTTATACCCTCATGGGGTGACTCCTGGTGTGTCGTGCAGTTTGAAAACGGTGTGGGAAAGCTCAGGTATGCCAACGCACGGTCTTCGCATCACATGTGATAATTGTGAATATTATAACTTGCCCTGCAATGTTCAGTTCACATCGTCACCACCTGACAGCTGCTTTGCTAGATAAGTCGTGGCAACAAATCGGGGTGGGGAGGGAGGAGGTTAGGTTACTATTTAACAACAGTTGTTACACCATAACTAAAGTACACCAAACAGGTTATTCGCTTTACCTTCGCACACACTTTTCAAGGGCAACGTCCAGCCTGAAATTCAAACAGGTACCAAGGATCTTGTGCTTGGCTTGGTGGACCTTTCGTTTGCTTTCAAGCATCTAATTAAAATGTGCAAACTACCTCTAAAAGGGGGGAAAAAAATTGGGGTTCATGTAGCCGACAGTGCAGTTGAAATAGTGTACAGTTCACTACGAGTGTGGATTGATCGGTATGTACATTGGCAGGACACGGTGATGGTTGTTGGATGTTTGTTTAGACCTTACACTTGTAGTGATTATGACGTCCGTGTGAAGGTCTTGTAGTCGAAAGGTAAATGTGGTGTTCACGTTTCTTGATTCCTCACTCTATACTACATTAAGCGTCTTCACAAAACACCCCCCCTCAAAACTAATAACACCTTGGTGACGTCCCCCCATGTACACGCCCCAACTAGCTTATTCACCCCCCCCAAAACTAATCATACCTTGGTGACGTCCCCCCCTGTACACGCCCCAACTAGCTTATTCACCCCCCCTCAAAACTAATCATACCTTGGTGACGTCCCCCCATGTACACGCCCCAACTAGCTTATTCACCCCCCCAAAACTAATCATACCTTGGTGACGTCCCCCCTGTACACGCCCCAACCTCCTTATTCACCCCCCCCCGTAGTTATATAGATGTATGCGTTGATTTGATGGACCGTCGGTGTGCTGGGCCCAATGACCTCCTCCTGTGTCCACGTTCCTCGCATGACGACGTGACGTGCCGCTCCCAGGACGAGTTCCCGCCTCGCGTCCATTGGAGTACAGAACAGATGGCCGGCCAACAATGGACGTTTTGGCAGTTCCCCTAACAATACACGTGACGTAGCGCGACCCATGAGTGTCATCACGTGCGTGCACAGATCGCTCGCGACGCTCGTCGTCAATGTCGCTCGCGGAAATGGGCGGGGGGGCAATACTGCATTGAAAACCCCCCGTTTCGGCAACTTTTCCACACGGATTCTGATCGACCGTCGCCTTGGTCATATCGCCTGGGCTGAGGAGTGCGGTGCGGACCTTGGCAGTGAAACACAGCCCCAGAAAGCGGACGTTTCATCCCCCCCTCGTAAAACGCGAGCTTTGTGCGTCACAACTGCGCGTTCCTGGTTCGAATCCAGGGCGGTTGATGAAACACTCCCTTCAGAATCAGAATCAGGCGGTTGGTTGCGTCAGGGCCCCCGATAAAAACGTTTACTTCTCTACCATTAAACAAACATTTTTACGGTGCGGATCCACGTTCATGTCAAATGGTGACGGACTTGTGAGAGACAGAGACAGAGACAGAGAGACACAGAGACAGACATATTGAGATTGTTGTTTTCGTTTTCTTTCCGAACGTAAACTTCTGCCAACCGGGCGAAAAGCCGCCGATCTGACCAAAATCTACAGGAAATTGATGGCACGGAAACCCCCCTCCCCCTCCCCCCCCACGCCATGGCAGTTACAGTTTAACGGGCGCGGAGCTGCAGCCGTTAACTAAACGCTTGCCAGGCTGACTGTACGGGCTTGGCGCCCGCAGAGTGGGGAGAGCACCAAATCTGTTGAATCATTAAGTGGTTGGTGGGACGTGCTTCTGTCCTGCCACGTGCTGTGCAACTCGCACAGTGCGTGGCCTCATGCTCCTGGAATTTTGGTTCCAGTGTGGATCGGTGGCACGGCTGCACCAGTCAGACATGCACGGCTTCACCAGCCAGAGTCAGACATGCACGGCTGCACCAGTCAGACATGCACGGCTTCACCAGCCAGAGTCAGACATGCACGGCTGCACCAGTCAGACATGCACGGCTTCACCAGCCGACTCATGCACGGCGCACGACTTCACCAGCCGACTCATGCACGGCGCACGACTTCACCAGCCGGGCATGCACGGCTTCACCAGCCAGAGTCAGACATGCACGGCTTCACCAGCCAGAGTCAGACATGCACGGCTTCACCAGCCAGATATGCACGGCGCAAGGCTTCACCAGCCAGACATGCACGGCGCGGGTAACATGCAGACTGGTTGAAAGCACGTCACAGAAATTATATATATATATATTTGTATGTATGCATTTATGGTACTGCGTCGTCGGTGCTGTAGAGGCACAGGCACGGATCGACGTCAGAGCAATTACTGCACGCTCTGCGCAGGCACGGAGTGTTTCCATAGCACCGCCGCCCCACGCAGCACAAGCACACACAGCACGACACAACGCGCCCTTCACCGCCCAGCTTGGCAATGGCTGATCGGCAAGAAGCACGACCACGCAGACACACAGAGCACAGCAGACATTTTCCGCACGGCCTGCACGACCCGCCCAGAAGAGCACAGGCACGTGTCTCCAGCACGGCATATCACACGCCCTGCATGGGCAGGGAAACGAGCACGAACGTGCGTCACAGCCTCAGACCCTGCACGGCGCAGGCACGGATATCAGCACACGCGGTTTGTGCTGAGCCGAGCCGCTCGGCTCGCCTGTGATAAGAGCCGTATCACGTGATCTTGTTCTTGATACAAGGATCATTTATAATGGTAAAAACAAACAACCGAAGGCGGGAACAACCCGTCTGACGAGACGCCGCCCTCCCCTTCCCCGCCAGGCTGCGGCAAGCCTGGACCCGCGTCCGCATTCCGGGCCCGCAGCCAGCAGCGGCGCGGGAAGGCCCTGTCGGGGTGGAGGTCCTCCGGGCCTTTGTTTGTTTAGCGCCGCGACGAGGACTTTTCAAAACGATGTATAATAAAAACATCCAAAAATAAACACCAGAGAGAGAGACAGAGAGACAGAGACACCGCGTGTCAGGGTCGCGCAACCACTCTCGGTGAACTCGCTTTGGGTCCCAATCAGGGGGACTCGGCGACGACCGGCCCGTTGGAAGATCTCCAAGGAAATCAAATAAATAAATAAAAAATAAATAAATAAATAAATAAAACCCCCAACAGATGCCTTCTCGGGATTTTCGGGATTCGAACCGGTGACCTCCCGATGAGAGACCACGCCCCCCCTGCAAACTCCTCATCGTGCGAACAGCCCATCCCCCACCAACATGAATGGGTGTCACGTGACTCTCATCAATGAGCGCCGTTGTACTTAGCCACGCCCCCTCAGCGCCCGACTCCACCAATCGACGAGAGCTCTGTCGCAGCGGAGGACGAATAGTAAAAAGATGAAGTGTCGGAATTAAGAACTCAATAATGGACCAGCACCACCAAGCACCACCAAGCACCACCCAAATGATCAAATTGCTTTGCGAAAGTTCACATCGACATCAGACTTGTTCGAAAGTTTCAGTCGTCGTTTCCATCGAAACTGTGTTCCATTGAACACTCGAAATAAGAAGAGGTTACAACTTGATTGTCTCCCTGAACACGGAATCAACACCTGGATGGGATCGAGGACAACATGGACACTCACGGGGGACAAGTACGGAAACACAGAGAAGGAAATGATCGGAGCAGTAGTGGCGGACTGCAGGTAGCGGGACACACCTTGTCATTGCCCACCACCTTCACACACAGTGGATTATCCAGTCCCATGACACATGTGCAGGGAGGCATGAACTTAAGAGGGGGATTGAGGGCAACAAGTGCGGAGAGTTCAAGGCGAAGGAAGAAAAAATTAACCACATTGACGAGTGGTGGGGGACGGTGTCGAGGGCAGGAGATCGAAGGAGTTGTGGAGGGGGGGGGGTTATCGATGGAGCGATTCCGTGCAAAGGATTACAACAGGTGGTTTGCCATTGTATTGCCAAGAGGAAGCGGCAAATCATCATGGTCGTCAGCGCAGGAATTGGGAATTCCCACGGGGTTGTCGACGCACGTAATGGCCTACGTGCGAGGTCTTCAATGAACGTCCGCCAGCAGTCTATGCCTGCAGGTGGGACACCCGGCTTAACGCACCTTCAGACGGACGGTGTACTCGGTGCTGCACCGCCTCCCCCCTT
>NC_140966.1:45373941-45391441 GCF_056783735.1 Eptatretus burgeri | reverse complement strand
TCAGGGAAGCACAGCGGAGCGGTCGCGTTGCTTCGCCATGCGGGCAGACGAACGTACCAGCCTCGCGCCTCCCTGCTTTCAAACAATCCGGTAAAGGACACGGTGCGGATTACAGTGGCTTGACAGAGACGATCTTATCAATCATCTTATTGTGCTTGTATCGTGAATATTTACATCTTGTTTAATATCATTATTCTCACTTTTCATCAAATACTTCCTGAAACAATGATTTCTGAGTTTTTAACCGAGGTTCCTCAGACAACTAGAGAAGGGGGGGGGGGGACAAAAGCTGTTCAACTCTCTCTTCCATCCATTATTTTTTCTGCTTTGCCCTCCCAAATGTAAGATGGAGAAACATTTTGGTTGAAACTCAGACAAATGCGACCTCCTTTCCTTATGTGCCCATCTTCTCTTTCTCTTTCAGCGAGTCCTGGTTCATGTCCCCCTCCTGCCTATATTGGCAGCTTTCTTACACTCCCTCCATCAGCTAGTTCAGCTCACCCCTCATTGGCTCAACTATGGACTAACCCACCACGTGAAGGTGAACCACAAATGGACTGTACCATTAAAGTGTGTTGGTAGCATGACGGGGCTTGATGTAAATGCAGGAGATTTGGCTTGTTTCACGATGAGAAGTTTTTGAACCGCGTCAGTAGACGTAAAATGATGTACCGCTCACTGATACTTTATTGACAACTAAGATTCAATGAAAGGATGAACAAGTCACCTCTTTTTTTTGAACAACCTGCTCCCCATCCTATCAGGATACCCCTGTTTTGCGGGAGGAATCTTCCCATCAGGTTTGCCTGTCGAGCGGCTTAAAGCTACGAGCCCCCTGGTTTCCCAGCTGCCGTCTTCTCGAGTTTATGATGACCACAAGGGTAGGTTGTGTATATATATATATATATATATATATATATATATATATATATATATATATATATATATATATATATATATATATATATATATATATATATATATATACAAACATACATACATATATACATATGAATCTTTCAGACAACGTTATTTTTGTCTATCCACTTGCTTGTTAAGCTGTGGATGTCATGAAAAATTCTGTAGATTTGTGAGTCTGGGAATTTCACTTCTGAAAACCTTTCACAAGTGGCATTGGTGAAACCTAAACTGCATTCTTTGCATTCTTCTCATTCCTTTCACCCTTTCCTTCTCTGAATCCTTTCCCTTCTCCTATACTTACACAGACATCCAAGCAAGTTTGGCCCTCTCTCCATTCATGTCTGCAGACCTTGCTTCTCGTCCACAGTGCTCATTCCCTGCAGGTTCTGGCACGACTGCATCATCGTCGTGTGGTTCCAGAATGCAGTCTTGGGACATGGGTGCACCAGGGCGAGTGCCAAGCAGATCCAGATCAAATGGGGTAACAACCTGGGGATCAGAGCGGGGAAGCCGTAGGTCAGAGGCCATCTGTGAGAATGTTGGCTTGTTGGATTTATCTAGGCCTCATGGGGAGGCAAAGCTGAAGATGGGCCTGGCGAGGCCTGGTCAGACCAGTCCAGCACAGGTAGTTGGTGGACAAAGATTGGAAAGGACCACACAAGATGAAATACGACCAAAGCAAGGGCCAAGCAGCCGGTCCGAGAGACCTGCAGCACCATCACAATCTTGCAACTTATTGCATGGCCTGGCAGGATCAGGTCCTGGATGGGATCGAGCTGCACGATCGGACGAGAAAAAAGGGGCGGAGGCTGAAAGAGAATGTCGGCATGATGTTCGAGGCAATGAGGTCAGCCAAAGTTCTCGAACGGCCGAAATGGACCGCTTGCAACTGCCCAAGTCTCGACAGACTGGGGCTCAAGATTTTGGTCGTCCTCCGGAGCATGGGAAACATTGCCAGGGGTCGGAGGAGTCGTGGACCGGGCAAGATGGGGAGCGCTGGATGCAAATTGGTAATGAATCAAGACGGGGAGGGGTCTGGCCACCGCAGCTGTTGTTTAGTGATGCTCCTGATCATAAAGGCCTGTTCCATTATGACGAGTCAAGGATCACAGCTCGTGGACCTTTTGGAGGATTGGCCCAAATTCGAGCCGGAGAACCTGGTGGTTTGGTGAGTACTGGAGTTGATGGGGTTTTGAGAGGTGCTGGAGAAGGACCTGGAGTAGAAAGCCGCAACCCTCCTGTGGGGATAGCCGTTGCTGTTGCACGACGAGAAATAGGAGGATCGAGGCCTGGAGCAGCACAGCTCGGAGTGAGACAGAGTCCAAATTCAGGAACACCAGGTGCAAGAGACACAGGGACACGGAAAGGTAGGTGTTTTCAGCGTGTTTGAATGCTGATCTGTTGTTTTTCTGCAAAATCAAGTTTCGTGGTCATGATGGTGTACTTCCTGCTCTCCTTTCTTCCATCCTTCTTTAAGCTCCCCCCTGCCTTTATTTCACTTTAATAAACCACCTAACCCCCTCCTCTTCTATAAATGTTTTATTTTGTTGATCCGTACTTTTAAATAGCTGTATTGTTGCTGATAAAATTCTCAGGGATGATAGATCATCTAATTTGTTGTCATTGAAATACCCCTATTCCAACAAACTTACACTTCAGGAGTGGTTTTTTTTCTATAGTAGATTAAAGATATTCACATCTGATGTACCATACTCTGTTACAGAGCACCGGTACTGCCAAAGCGGTTTCTTGGCAAGGGTTAGGCTGGGTGGTTTGCCGTTACCTTCCCAGCAGTAGTTAAGGCAGGAATTTGGAATTTGTTCATGTTACCGGCAATAGCTCACCCACTCTTCACGAAAGGCACCATGGGTCATGGCATCTTTACTCATGCCAGGGGACAGGACACCCAGTTTAACATCCAAGGGACAACACACACACACATACACACACACACACACACACACACACACACACACACACACACACACACACACACACACACACACACACACACACACACACTGATGAATCATCCTGTCTGTGAAACACAAGGATGACAGTTTATAGCGGGGCCAAGGTTTGAACCCAGGTTAGACAGCTTGGAGGCAAGTGTGCACACCTCAAGGCAATTCTGCTACACTGTTATTTGCATTTGAATACATAATTCATTTCTGGAAGACCAAAACCTAAAATATGCCGGTTGAAATCATTACCAAGGTACTATAATAGTGGTACAGTTCCCTCTCCCCAACACCCCCAACCCCTGCTCACCACATACATACTCAGCCCTCCCAATTAGATGAGGGTAACATTTGGGAAGTCCATCAGAGTATTGATACACAAGTGCCTATTCGTTTCCAAAGGTACTGTGGGATTTTTTTATGTCCACAAATAAGTGATAGCTGTTGGGATTGGCTATTCGATGCCTCAATCCAAGTCACCGCATGATCAAAGATGTGCCTTCGCTGGCATGACACTAAAGACAACAGTCATTAATAATAAAGACATCAGAATCTAAAGAAAACATGACCAGTACTTTGATGTGTATGGGTATGGAAACTGTGAAACGATGATGCTGTTTTTATAACCAATTTTTATTTAGTTCAGGCATGTTGGTTTTTGACACGTCAGAACATATACCCTCATTATCATCTTGACAGAATTTCAAATAGTGTTGCAATGATTCTGAATGTTTGAGCCACTAATCGTAGGACTCGCATGAAAGCCCAGAGGTACGCTTACTCGCCTTAGAGCTGTCTTGCTTGGGTTCGAATCTCAGCCCAGCTATAAACTGTCACCCTGATGTTTCACATGCGGGGCGACACATTCATGTATGTGCTGTCCATCGGAAGGACGTTAAGCCAGACGACCTGTCTGCCAGCACTGTTTGTTAGTTGATGGCAAATATGCCACAGTGTCTTTGTTAAAGGGTACGTGAGTTATCTCCGGCACCTTGAAGAAATTCCAAATTCCTGCCATGACAAACCATGAAGCATAAATAACCCTTGCCAAGAGACTCTTCAGCAGCACCGGCACTGTCAAAAGTATGGTATGTTTATGATAATAACAGTAAGTGTACTAAGGGCTATAGTACATAACTTATTATGCAAAAATGATGGAATGTTTGCCCCACTTCTCCTCCAGTATCTTTATTTACTCCACCCCACCACCACCCTCATTTGCTCTTACATCCTCATATGTTCCCTTTTCTTTCCTTCCTCACTTCACTCATTACCCTCCCTTTTCTCAATCTTATTTTCTCTCATTCTACTCCACCCCCAGCTCCTTACATGTGCAATATGTTAATGGCCGCTTACTTTCCTTCATATCCCTCTGTAATGGAATTCCTTGTTTGTCTCACTCCGCTCCTCTGTATGCCTTAGAAAAATCAGGAGGCCCATTTATTACCTATGACTCTCAGCCACATGTTGTTTGCATCAAGTTTTCTACACTTGTCGAGTCATGCAGTGAATGGGTTAAAGAAGTATTTTTGGTCAAGTTTCTTCTTTTGGCAAGCGACTGTTGGAAAACATGTGCCTTTGCCATGTAAAGTAATACTCATTCCTGCTCACGATTAGAACCCTTCAGTGCATGCATTGGAACCCTTCAAAATACTTCGGATATTATAACATTTTGCTTCTATATTCATACAAAAATAACTGACAAATGGGGGGGGAAAAAAAAGATATCAAAATCAACCGATGCGATTAAATGAAACCACCCCAGGCCCGTTTATAGTCCAACGTCAGCAATCAATCCGACTCAGCCAGAATGGTCGATGAGGCCACCGGAGATGGCAGCAAAGCATTTATGCATTAAGCATCCTGACGAGCTCGTTTCTAGGAATTACATCACATGTAAAAATAACTCACCTTTTTTTCACGTACTCACTATCGCTGTAATCTAGCAAGATAATCATGCTCTTTCAAGGCAAGAGGGAGTTTCATGCCCCTTGGGAACATGTGATGAAATTTGGGAATGTTGTACTTGCACTTTTTTTTTTATCTTCCTGGTCGAGAGGTCGACCCGACTCCTCGTAGTGAGCTAAATGGTAAGCTTGATCGTTGAGGAAAGTAAAGGATGGATGTTCCAACCTGTAAAATCTCTTTGGCTTCTTTGGACGCCAACATGAAGTTGTCCCACTGCTGATGTCGTGAAGTGTTGGCCCACCACTCCAACAGTTGCCCCATTGCTTGCTCTCTCTGACTCTCTCTCTCTCTCTCTCTCTCTCTCTCTCTCTCTCTCTCTCTCTCTCTCTCTCTCTCTCTTTCTCTCTCTCTCTCTCTCTCTCTCTCTCTCTCTCTCTCTCTCTCTCTCTCTCTCTCTCTCTCTCTCTCTCTCTCTCTCTCTCTCTCTCTCTCTCTCTCTCTCTCTCTCTCTCTCTCTCTCTCTCTCTCTCTCTCTCTCTCTCTCTCTCTCTCTCTCTCTCTCTCTCTCTCTCTCTCTCTCTCTCTCTCTCTCTCTCTCTCTCTCTCTCTCTCTCTCTCTCTCTCTCTCTCTCTCTCTCTCTCTCTCTCTCTCTCTCTCTCTCTCTCTCTCTCTCTCTCTCTCTCTCTCTCTCTCTCTCTCTCTCTTTCTCTGTCATTGCCCTTTTATCCTCCATCACATCGCTCTTCCATGAGTCTCAATTTTGTTTATAAATAAGTGCTTTCATTTAATGACACCCAAATTCATGTCAAAATCATACAAAAATATTTAACTTGGTGTCTGTCTGTCTGTTTCTGTATGTCTGTGGCTGATGCATTTGGTCCTTACTTATGCAGTCTCAACCAAACTCGCCAGGGGGACTAAGGGTCATAAGACAAAGGTTGTAGCTACCCGGTTTGCTACCCCCCCTTCAGGGGTTCCGAATGTGGATTCTCAATGTAAATGTGCACTGTGTAGCGCCGCTTTCTGCAGTGATGGGAGAGGGTATTGCGAGTGACGCTGCAAAAACCCTTAATTGCACCACAAGTAAGAGGCCTTCGACTTACTTTTGCAATCGCTTTGCCTATGTCATTTCAGACTCTGCTGCAAATAATCTGGAAGAATTCCCATATTTTATTGCCTTTTACGCCTTACAAAATGCAATGTTAGGGTGTATAGATAGCAGCTTGAGCGTTGTTCCATGTTATTGTGGTGTTTTTTTTTTCCAAGGTGGCTTCCAATAACAATAGTAAGAACAACAACAATAATAATAATTTCATGTTTACAATATTGCCATTATTACAAAATAATAACACTATTAAAAATAATATTAACAACAACAACAGACACAAAAATAGGACCACAGGACCTGTCGCTTATCTGGGCCCTGTCCTCATGTTGTAACCCAAATTTGGTAACATTCTGACTAGTGAGTTTGGAGAGGAAGATTTTTGAAGGAATTTCCACGATTTTCCCAAAAATGTACTAAGTCCGCCAAATCGAAATAATAACAATAAAAAATAGGTTAGTTGTCGCCGGTACCATGGCTAAATTCCAAATTCCTGTCCTAATCTTTGTCGAACGTCAGGGCCGCCCAGGCGGTTTATGAAAGACATGGACAAAAATTTTCCCCTGCCAACCCCACAAGAACGTCGGAATAATTGTGGCCGTCAAAGAAGAATAAGAGGAATAGTAATAATAATTGGCAATAATAATAACAAGGATAATAATAACATGCCGCTCCCTTCGGGAGCGAGTGTCTCGGGTAACACAAATTGGCCAGTTAGGATGCATTTCAAAAGCGTTTCACATCAACAAGTGCTCCCTCTTGTGGTGATTCTAAACTTATTTCCAGGAAGCAAATGATTGCAGGGACCTGACAATGATATCGACAATCATTCAATATCATTCTCGGCTCCTGTTGCTCTGCACACTGTGGGTTTGTGGAAATCAGTTGACACAATTTATGCAAATATAATCAGTGTATTGAAAAAGATTAGGTAGATCATGTTATATTTTGTTTTCAACACACTCTCTCCTCTGTGCCCTCACAAGCAATGCTCGTCCTTCTCACTCCAACCCATTTTTACTCCTTCCTATGTGCAAGCTTATGTTTCACATTGCAGGTCCTTTCCTTTCCTATCCTTTCATATGTGGCATTTGCTGCTGGTTGAACCATATTGCTAGGAGCGTGACTGCTGCTGATATAGTGCCCCTGTCTGCTCCTGTCGGTTAGAGCAGGAATTTGGCCAAGGTGCCTGCAACAGCTCACCCAATCTTCGTAAAGGACAAGGTAGGATCTTCAACATCTACCAACTAATGCCAGCAGATGGGATACTAGTTTAACATCCATCTGATGGATGTCACGCATTGATACCTCACCCTACCTGCGAAACACCGGTTGACAGTTTATAAGTGGGTTGAGATACAAACCAATGGTAGACAGCTCAGAGACAATTGTGCATACTCTCCCGGTCAAAAGTTTTACAACACCCCCATTTTTCCGGTTTTTACTGAAATTTAAGCAGTTCAAGTCCAGTGAATAGTCTGAAATGGTACAAAGCTAAGCGGTAAACTGCAAGAGGTTTAAACAAGCTCAAATGAGCTAAGATCCTCATCCTTTTAATGATGACGTCATAAAAACGAATATGACGTCATTGTGATGCATCAGGTATGCGATAAATTATCTGTGCTAATGCCCGGCTTGATTCCCGCAAACAAAATTCAAACAGCTTGCCTAGTTTCGGAGATAATGGTGCAGGCGATTTCCATTAGCGGCGATATTATGACGTCAACTTTTTTTCTAGGAAGAATTTCTAAAATCAGAGATGGTTACTGCCTGCGCGTGGGGTTTCTACATATACATGGCAAGTTTCACGAACATCCGATGAAAATTCTGGGTTGTGAAACAAAGAATGTCAAAAAATAGGAATGACGTCATAAAATTGATATGACGTCATAGTGATGTATCATATGTGCGGTAATTAATCTCTGCTAATGCCCTGTTCGAATCCCACAAACAGAATTCAAAAAGCTTGCCTAGTTTCAGAGATAATTTTTTAGACGATTTCCATTAGCGGAGATATTTTGATGTCATAACTTTTTTTCTAGGAGGAATTTTCTAAATTGGAGAAGGTTACGGTCTGCGCAGGGAATTTTTACATATACAGTATATGCCAAGTTTCAGGAAGTTTCGATGAAAACTGTAGGCTGTGAAACAAAAAAGTCCACAAGAAGAAGATGAAGAACAACAACGCGAGTAAGACTTAGAAATCCTCCACGAGGATCTAAAAAAATGTTTAGGTTCCCAAAAACTGAAAAATAATGTAAATTTCAGAGTTGTTAAAAAAAGGCCCTTTTCAGGGAACAAGTAATGGGTTAGCAACTGCAGCTGTTCTGCAGCAATGGAAGTAAATTAAACCTTGAAAGTTGATGCAAACAATTCCTACAGGTGTCCCAACTTTTGTTGATTAGTTACAAACCCTCTGTCTGTATAAAATCAGTGTTGGAACAGACTGTGTTGCTACACCCTCTGAAGCATTATTTGGACAATATTACCCTGCAGGAAGTAGTATATTACTATCATAATGGCGAGAAAAAGACAATTAACAAAGGAAGACAGACAGACCATTATAACCCTTAAAAGTGAAGGTCTTTCCTTTAGAGAAATTGCAAAGAAGCCAAGGTGTCAGTGAGTACAGTTTCCTGCACCATCAAAAGGCACTTGGAAACTGGAGGAAACTCCAACAGGAAGAGGTCTGGCAGAGCCAAAGCCACAACACAATCAGAAGACAAGTTTCTGAGAGTCAACAGCTTGCGTGATAGGCGGCTCACAGGACAGCAGCTTCAAGCACAGCTTAACACTGGTCAAAGTAACGAAGTCTCAGTTTCAACTGTGAAGAGAAGACTTTGAGCTGCAGGTTTGACAGGTCGAGTGGTGGTAAGAAAGCCATTGCTAAGATGGCAAAATAAGAAAAAGAGGTTTGCCTGGGCCATGAAGCACCACCAGTGGACTACTGAAAACTGGAAGAAGGTCTTATGGACTGATAAATCAGAATTTGAAATCTTCGGTTCATCACGCAGGGTGTTTGTACGCTGTTGAGTAGGTGAAAGGATGGCTCCTCAGTGTGTGACACCAACTGTCAAACATGGAGGAGGAAGCGTGATGATCTGGGGCTCTTTTGCTGGACCCAGAGTCGGCGACTTGCACAGAGTGACTGTCACCCTGATCCAAAAGGGCTATAACAGCATTTTGCAGCGCCATGCAATATCCTCTGGTCTATGCCTCGTTGGTCAGGCGTTCATCCTACAGCAAGATAACGACCCAAAACATACCTCCAGGCTATGTCAGAACTACCTTAGAAGAAAAGAACAAGATGGTAAGCTTCAAATCATGGAATGGCCAGCACAGCCTCCAGACTTAAACCCCATTGAGCTGGTTTGGGATGAACTGGACAGAAGGGTGAAAGCAAAGCAACCTACAAGTACAACACATTTGTGGAAACTTCTGCAACAGTGTTGGGAAGAACTTTCCGAACAATATTTGATTTCCATTGTAGAAAGAATGCCACGAGTATGTTCAGCTTTTGTATCTGCAAAAGGTGGCTACTTGAGTCAAAAATTTAGATTAAATTTTGTTCAACAAAACGATTCCATGATTTTTTTTATCTGCAATTGTTTATTTGTTCTCTGCTTTAATTTCAGAGTGCATTGAAATTTTAAACTGCTTAAATTTCAGTAAAAACTGGAAAAAATGGGGGTGTTCTAAAACTTTGACCGGTAGAGTACCTCGAGGCTATCCTGCCAGCACACATTGCAGATAATAGTATTAGACTGTATACTGTCACATACTGTTTGTTACACCTTTGCCACTTCACTAATGTGGGTCCAACCTCCCGCTTTCAACATCTCTATAATCTATCACCGTTCGAACCCACAATGTGGATGAGCAAATTAATGCAGTTGAGTCATGCACCTGCCCCGGGAAGTGTGTCTTCTGATTTTCAAAAACCAGCGGGTGGTGTTGCCAACCTAATTTAACACGCTCTATGAAGAAGAGGATTAATGTTGACATTATGAGGCCCCACCCCCTCCTCCTTTCAGGTCTCCCTCCTGTCCTCCCCACATGAACCCCTGCTTGGCATATTGATGAGCTTTATTTTTGAGTCTGCAAGGTCAAATCCAATTGAAACCAATTTTATCATTAATGAAACATTGATGTAACAAATAGAAGGAATGTAAAGGGTATAAATAATTTAATCAAATTTCCTCTTTTGTGATGGAAGGGGTATGATTGGTCTTGCTCGTGAAGGCCATTGTCGATCTGCTTTGGCTGACAGGTAGAACGATGGATCGAATGAACAGAATGTTGAGTGAGGAATACTAACCGGTAACCATCGTGGGAAGGAAGGAGAAGCTGACGTTCCGGGTGTTGAACCGACTTTGACACAGGGCGAAACATCAGCTTGTCTTTGCTTCTGATGGTGGTTGGCATACCTCGATTAACCTTCTGTTAATTTCATCCATTTTATGATGATTTGACCTCAACGACCTGGGCCAAATTTTAACTACCCATGCATGAGTCCAGTGGAAAATTTACTGTTCACTGCTGACTGATCTTATTTTTAATTGGTCAAAACTCCCAAGATGGGGTTAGTATTTAGCTGATAGGTAATCATTCTGAGACTGTGCATGTGCGTGTGGAGTGCAGAGAGGGTTGTGTACATGTGTGCATGCACATATGTGTATGTGTGTGTGTGTGTGTGTGTGTGTGTGTGTTGTGTGTGCGTGTGTGTGTGTGTGTGTGTGTGTTTTCTAGTGTTTATTCGATGCAACTTTATTTGAAACTTTTTTTTTGAAAACCCCACCTAGTTGCATGCTGTGCGACCACAATACCTTCCTTAGATTATGATGATTTTTCCTCTTTCTCATACAATATCCAGATAAAAGTGGCCAAAGTACATTCGAAGATTTGCAATAAATTATCAGTGTGGTCAAGCTTTGGTCATTGAGGTGGCTAAGGAAGATGTTGGAAATCCTCGTCATGCTCCGCAAATCAATCGTGGGGGTCCATTGTGCTCAATGAATGGTGGCATTGTCATCATTGCTGTCATGGTTGTAAAAAGAGCATTAACAAATAATATTGGTCTTCAACAATGGCAGGAATGCGAATATCCTTGCAAGATTTTAATACACTCTTTCATGGGGCAACTCGGGCCTGAGCCTTGAAAAGACTCCCCTGACCAAAGTTTACCTCCACCCATGTGTAAAGTGGAAACAACGCAGTAAAAGATTCCAAAGCGAACTTGCCTTTGAGCTTTCTATTCTGGGTTTGATTCCTGACGCGCCTATAAACCGTCGATTGGTGAAGCCTCGGCCAGGCGTTGCTTCACAAAGCATATTATTGAATTGATAATATTCTGGGTGTCCCATGTGCTATCATTATTGATGGATGTTAAGATCATACAGTGTATTTCAATGAATAAATTCCAAATTCTTGCCCCGACTCTGGTGCCCGGCTGGTGTGATGATGATGATGATGATGATGATGATGATGATGATGAGGAGTCAATTATTAACAAGATGAAATGCATGAGACACCACTTTTATGAAAACAACGTTTTTTGAACGGGTCTCTCAGTATGCACTGGGTGCGGCTTTCATGGACACTTAGACTTAAGGCTGTTAAACGCCTGAATTTGCTCTTTAATCATTATAGCAACTGCTTGCTTGGTGCGGTGGATGATTGAAAAATGTTGAACTATGTGTTCGTCTAAATTGATGTTTAGTTCATTGTGCAATAATTATTAAAGTTTCTGCTCAACACAAACAGGATTGAGGAAAGTATAAATAAGATTGCATATAAATATGAGAATGAACATGAGATCATGGCTATAGCTCTCATTTTAACTGACTGGAGTGAAGAATGGGATTGTTTAGACTTTGGACACATCATTGTATTCATACTTCCCATTAACTTATGACCGCTGCCCCGGAAGGTGAAGGATGTTATGTTTTCACCGCCTTCTGTCTGTTTGTTTGTTATTTGCAAAATCTAAGATTTTTTAAGTATATTGGTCAGTCGATTTTGTTATTCTGTCTGTCTGTCCCCTACAGGTCACAACTTTAAACCAATCTTCACAAAACTACATCACACGGAAGAGTTTGTTATAAGGAAGAAGCCTATTTTTTTTTTTTTTTGAGGTCAAAAAGTCAACATAGGCCAAAAGTCAACAACTGAGGTTGTATTTCTAAAATCCTCAATTTTCATCCCATTGATTTGAAATTTGAAGAGAATTTATATTTCAGGTCACTCAATTCAACCAACCAATTATTTTTGAGGTCAACATGGACCAAAAGGTCAACAACTAAGGTGGTATTTCTAAAATCCTCAATTTTCATCCGATTGACTTGAAATTTTAAGTGGACATATAATGCAGGTCCCTGAATTCAACCAGCCAATTATTTTTGAGGTCAACATAGGCCAAAGGTCAACAACTATGGTGGTATTTCTGAAATCCTCAATTTTCATCCGATTGACTTGAAATTTTAAGAGGATTTATATTTCAGGTCATTGACTTCAACCACAAATTATTTTTTTGTCAAATTTGTTTGATGGATTTTGTAAGTATCGTGCACTGCACGATGTCTTCTTGTTTGTCTGTCTGTCTATGCAGAATATCTCAAAAAGTTGTGGATGGATCCGGGTGAAATTTGGTGTGTTACAAGGACGAACTGATTATATTTTGGTGAAGTACTGGATCTGGATCTGACCACTAGAATTTTAAAAGTGATTTTCCACCATTGAGAGATTGTGCCAAAAACGATATATAGCATATTATTTCAAAAATGTATTGGGCCCAATATGTTCTTGTGGATCAGGTATTACGTGGCGGAGGTAAGCGCTCTACCGAGTGCCGTTATAGTTTTGTATGCAGCAGATGCCTGGTGTTAGCATCATTTGCTGACGTGTTAGCATCACAACAGCAGTGCTGCTGATGCAGTGCCACCTGTAGGTAAGAGAAGGCAATAGCTCGCTTACTCTTTTGGAAGAACACCAAGAAATCTTTAATATTCCACCAACTAATGCTGACAGAAGGTTCTCCCAGTTCAACGTCCATCTGAAGGACCACACGCACATTGTTGAATTGCCCTTGCCTGTGAAATACCAGCTTGATAGTTTGTAACTGGATTGAGATTCAAACCCAGGCTAGACAGCTCAGAGGTGAGTGCGCATACCTCTCGGCTATTCTGCCAGCTTTGCCCATGAACACTTAAATTAGTCTAACATGCACTACAACAGATGACATTGACGTGGAAATGTTATGGCCATTTATTCATTACAAATGCTTTGATGGAAAATTTGTTGCAACCCCCACAAAGTTTAATCTCCATCAAACCACATATTCGTGAGGGAGTTAGACCTGTTTTTTGAACGCGTCACTCAGCACACTTTGGGTGCTGCTTTCTTGGACACTTTGTTCATGTCGGCATTGTCTCTAGAGGAGGAGATTGGGACCATACTCCGTGCAGAGCGTTGGTGCTGCTTAAGCAGTCTCCTTGGCTATTGGGCACAATCCTGGATGGATCACCACTCCGAGACAGTATACCAGCATGCTGGCACTCATTTTTCCGACCTCGGAAGTAAACCCCACCTGGTATTAATTCAACAGCTGAGCGGGATTTGAACTCAGGACCCTAAGATCCAAAGCCCGCCACCCTAACCATTAAGCCAACGCCAGGCATATTGTCCCGAGGCCTCTTTCGAAAAAAACAAAACAAATGTTAATGAGTAGGCGAATGGACTGAGAGAGCGAGATTAAAATTATAGTCACGGAATAAATAGTTGAGTTGAAGAAAGTGTGTGGCCCCTTGGGTCTGGAAATGGGAATAGGGGTGGAATTGGCAGGAGGCACAAAGACCATGGTGGAATACTTAAAGGCTGTCAGCTTGTATTATTCAAGTAATCTGTTGCGTCCAACTCTTAGCTGCTGTGATCCATAAAGTAATGTTTGAACTCTTTTGATGGTTTGAAAGGAAGTGTGACCCAATTTACCTTCGGCGCCTTTCATTACCTGGCAAATGGAAGATAGAGCCTATCTTTTGGTTATGAGGATTTGATTTGAAGAATATCATGGTAGGAGAGAGAGGTTGTGCAGTTCATTCACAAGTTGAAGAAGGCAAAGACATCTCTAACTCCTTTTAGATCTGATGTACCCATACTCTGTATTCGAGAACGATGGTTCTGCCTTAGCAGTTTCTTGGCCCGTGGTCATACTGGTCAGTTTACCATCCCTCTCCCAGAAGTAGTTAGGGCAGGATTTTGTAATTTGTTCAGTGTGCCGGCAATTGCTCGCCTACTCTTCGCGAAGGACCTTTAACGTCCACCAACTAATGCCGGCAGACAGGACACCCGGTTTAACGTCCATCCGAGGGACGCACACACATTGGTGAATAGCCCTGCCTGTGAAACACTAAGATGACGGTTTATAGCTGGGTCAGGATTCAAACCCAGGATAGAGAGCTTAGAGGTGAGTGTGCTCACCTCTAGTTCATCCTGCCAGTCCCCCTAAAAGAATCAGTTGCAAATTGCCTGAAGGTACTTGTATTACACAAGTCGGAAGATTTGTCTGTACTAAGTGAAAGAATGTGTTTATGTCTTACTCAAAGTGTGGGGAAAATTGCTCATACATTCCAAAGGAAGAAGAAGCAAATAGTTCCGTTAGACTCGAACAATACTTATGCTTAATTTAAAGTCTCCGATTTCCTTGACATTTTTGGCTGCTTACCTAATAGCTAGACTTACTTATGACTCATAACTCCCGAGGTAACACATCAAATCAAAAGGGAGGAGTTCCTAGTTCTTTGGTGTCGCTTAACTTGGCTGCAAATGCCATAGTTCCGTATATGCTGATTCAGGCTGAACTGCAATACTTTTGGATTCCCAGCAGGAACAAGTCTACCAGCGGAGTATGGCATTGTGTCCATATTATGTGTGCAAAATAGTATAATTGTTCACTTGGCTATTTTTTGGATACAAAGTGAAGGCTCATAGAAGAGTAAGAACACAGAATGGATCAGGACACAACAGTACAAGAGGAAGAGCAGAAAGAATGGTGAAATACTGATAGTGGGGCCGAGGGACAAGATAGATGGAAATGGACACAAAGGGGTGCGAGTAAGAATGAGGGGTACGGGAGGTCGCAGGGGTGGACAGGATGGATACAAGAGCAAGCTATCAGGAAGGAAAAACTGGAAATTTGGAAGACAGTGGGTTTGGAAGGGGGAGGGTTAACTAGAGTAGAAAATATCATGGTTTCGGATGAGGGATGAACTCAGATGGTGGTGAACAGCTGTCTTGAAGACTTCGAGAGAAGGATGATTTTGAAGAGAATGGAGAAGTTTGTTCCTCAGGCAGGAAAGCAGTGTTTCTGGATTTTAGGAGTTTCACCAGAAGGGCTTTGCTGGTGGACCATGTGCACCCTGCAGAAACAGAGGACCATGTGCGCACCTGATTTTAGGGAAGCAGATGGAAAACGACCTGGGGAAAGTGATAGGGTGAAAAGGGCAGAAAGAGGATGTGCAAGAGCAACAGAGCAGGTTTTTAGGACTCATGAGCTGATGCTGTTTGGTCCAGTTGCAGAATCAGTCAAAGGTTGCCAGAAACCTCTCCACCTTCTCAGGTGCAAAAAGAGTCCAGGAGAAGTATGGTGTGACTGGGTGAGGTTGGAACAGAGAGAGAGAGAGAGAGAGAGAGAGAGAGAGAGAGAGAGAGAGAGAGAGAGAGAGAGAGAGAGATATATAGATATAGATATAGATATAGATATAGATATAGATATAGATATAGATATAGATATAGATATAGATATAGATATAGATATAGATATATAGATACAGATTTTAGGGACACAATATTTTGAGGCAAACACAGAATTGAGATATTCAGCCTTCTCATGAGCAGAGTCAGCTGTGGTGCCATTTAAAAAAGAGTAAAGGGATGGAAGGGGAGCATACTCCAGAGACAGACATAACAAGGTGCC
Source organism: Eptatretus burgeri (assembly GCF_056783735.1). Taxonomy (NCBI): domain Eukaryota; kingdom Metazoa; phylum Chordata; class Myxini; order Myxiniformes; family Myxinidae; genus Eptatretus; species Eptatretus burgeri. The sequence goes on along the minus strand of NC_140966.1, from coordinate 45,375,575 downwards.
ATCAGGTTTTAGAGTAGGGAAACCAGTTTTACAGTTCATTCTTGAGGTTGAACAGATATTGTTTTCTGGCTCTCCTGAGTGTGGACACACACACACACACACACACACACACACACCTGTTGCGGGCTTTGTGGAATAATCTGAGATTGCCTTCATTCGGGTTTGCCTTCCAGGAAAAGAAAGTCGGTTCTTTCAAGGCGAATGCCTCACCAGAGGATTCAGTGTACCATGGGCAGGAGGATAAGTATGATGACTGAAGACGAGAGAGGATGAATCCGTGCATCAGGGAGAGCAGATTTCTGTGGAAGAATATTCTCTTGAATGCTTTGTACATTTTATCCCCCTGCTTGTTAACTCATCTAATCTTCCTTTTTCTCTCTTGTTCTCTGAACTCCTGATCATTTTCTCAAAGTTATCTGAATATATACTCTCCTTCCCCTTTTGTCATGGGATATTATTGCTCCCACGACAATTCATGACCGTTTCATAGCTGAGAATTTACCATGAACAGCTTGCTGCTTGCTTGCTTGCTCACAGAATCAATATGTAGATGCCCTTGTTTTGGTAAATTAATAATGCGATCTTTCTTCATGCTAATACATGAAGAAAGTCACTGCTCATCACGAATCACTGCTCATCACGAATCATCATGATTCACGAATCACTGCTCATCTTCACTCTTTCATTCCTCTTTTTCCCGCCTTTGGAATCAACTTCCTCACTCTATTCTTTCCCATTCTTCCCTCCAGGCTTTCAAAACAGCTGTTCACCACCACCTCTTATCTTCCCCCATCCAAATCCTCGATCTTTTCTACCCCCGATAATCCACCCAAGCCCACTTCCTTCAATTCTCCTGCTTTCCTTCCTGAAAGTCCCTGTAATGTCCATCTTCTCCTCGCCATGTTCCCCGTCCCATCCCCATCCCTCTCCCTTCCACAGTTCACCTGTGTCTGTTCCCCAATGTTTTGTCCCTTCCACTCCCGCCCCTCTTGTCTCATGCCCCCTTGCTGTGAGTTGTGTGTTAGCTCTCATACGAGCCTCGACCAAGGTATACAAAAAAAAAAAAAAAAAAAATCCACATCACATGCTGTCAAATGGTGGAACATAACATTGCAATGAGCTGCACAATTGATCCGGTTCGGTTTGGAAATGTCAGTATTTATTGTAGAGCAGCTGATGCAACCAATTATGGCCTTTGGTATGACTTGATGTTGGTTGAAAGAATCTGATTATATTACTGGCATTAATATTGAGCTAGCACTAGTGGAAGAGTATTTGCTGCAGGAAGTTCAAGGTAATGGAAAGCAGATGTTTGGTGTTGTAGAGAAGAGGGTTTAAGAAATGGACCTTCTTTGACTGAAGGCATTTTAACCATAAAGAAATAGACTGTTACGAGGACTATATATTCTTCATATCAGACAGACAGCAATGTTTGGGGGATGACTACAAAGGAAAGGAATGTTTGAAAGCCATCAAGGGAAGTGAGCTACCAGAAATATTCAAGTTGTGTCTCGGAGCTATGTTATGATAAATTGGAAGCAGCCCTGCCTTGTTCTGTGGAATATATGTGATGTCGCATGTTGATATGCATCTTGGCCTTTCGTGAGGAGTCGTACCTCCACAGAAACCAATAG
>NC_140966.1:45346441-45371441 GCF_056783735.1 Eptatretus burgeri | reverse complement strand
CTATGATTCGTAAAAGTGTTTCTCAAGTCCTGTAAATGTACAATCCAGTGTTGAAATTTTTGCCTCATTGCTTTCCTTTATCTCATGAACCTGTCTGGTCTCTGTGATATCAACTAATCTTGCCTTGCACATTGGAGGAAATTATCGGCAAGCTGACTTTGATTCTTAACATATTGAAAGAAAGAAATCCTGACTAAAATGTAAAGGGCCATTTACATTTTATGTTTGCAAAAATGAAAGTAGTAAAGCAGTTTAGGAGGAGAGGAAAGGAAAGATGTAGTGGAGAGTATCGAGGGAGTGGTTGACAAATCCCACTTAAATCAATCCAGCATTGCTATATTTGCCCAATTTCATTTCCCACTTTGAAGGACTTCATTTACAACACTTCGAAAGGATGCGTTTACATATATCAGGACAGCGTTTCTGTTGACATCTTCCCTCAAATGTCCCTTGAATTCCTCTTCTCTTTGCTTTCTTCTCTTTCATTGTTTTATCCCCATATACACTATTCCCATTTCTTCCCTAACCTTTCCACTTTCCACCACCTTTTCTTTTTTCCTCAACCTCATCTCTACCCCCCACCCCAACCCCTCCACTTGGCCACCCACATCTACAAAGATATAGATAATATGTCGATGGCTCAATGAAAGAAGATATGATTGTGCTTATATTTTGTACATTTGCACTTGGTGTTGCTCCCTCCCTCATAAGTTCTCACTCTAAGATGGTCCTAATTTTTGCTCAAGGTGGGATTCAGAGTGGAGTGGAAGGTCCTGCTGAGGAAGAAGGGGCTGCGACTCGGGCTGAGGGATCTGCCTGGGTACGAGATGAGGCAACAGGACAATGGCGTGATCGGGAACACCTACTCAGGTTAGTCAGCTGGTTGATTGACCGAGTCATTAATCACAAATTCAAAGTTTGGGGCCACTTGGCAAACAGAGCTTACGATTCACAACTTCTTCGTCTCCTCCAACAACTTTTCTTTTCACTTCTTAGGGAAGCGAAAGAGTTGGCAGAACTGGCAAGGAATCAGCGATTACCACTTAACCCTCGAGAAGTAGGGGCAGCCCAAAGCCTCTCTCATGGTCTTCAATGGCCGATTGACCTCTCAGGTCATGCCATGAACCTAGGCCATCCTTGGCTGCCTGGAGCTACCAGCCCTGCCCTCTGGCTGGCTGGCTCTCCCTATGGTGAGTTCTGAGCAGGGGAAAAGAGGTTAAATATCTTCTGGAATTTACTTGCTGATAAAGTACAGCAAAACCTTACATAGCTGAAACTAATTGGGGGAAGCAACTGTTTGGTGAAGTGATTTTTCTTATGATTAGAGTTTAAAGATAAGTGTAGGAGGTTGTGCAGCTGCTTGTCTTGTGATTGGTACAAGTATGTTGCTGACTTTCATCTGCTTGGCATGTTTAAAGTGAGGTCATTCTTTCCACGTGATACGACTCGAAATGCCTTTCATGTAAATATAGTGACTGCATGACTTAAATTTCCTTTGATTTCTTTCACTGTCTATAAATGCTGCCAATACATCCTAATGTCCTTGTCCTCCATGAGATAAATGCACAAGCTCTTTTACGAGCTTTCAAATAGACACAAGCTCTTTCATTAGATACTGCCATGTTTTAACTTCACCAACTAAGTCATCACTCTGGATTATTGCTCCCTGCTAAATGGGGTTTCATTGTATTTTTTGATATAATTTAATTATTCGAGGGGGTAAATTTATTATATTTTATATAATAATTAAATTATATAATTTAATTATTGTAATTATTTACATAATTTTAAATAATTTAATTATTTTAAAAATAAGTTTCTCCACCGACCATAAATAAATTATCCCGTACCAGCAAATTTGGCACAAATCGTCGTCTTTTTCATGCCTCCGCAGCCGAAGGCCAGAAGTATTGTGTTTTCGGGTTAGCCGTCTGTCTGTCCGTGCATCCGTTACCGGTGTTTTGTTTCCACACTAACTTGTGAACCATTGAAGATAATTAAACCAAGCTTGGCAAAGTGTAGAAAGTAATACAAAGACGAGCTCATAGATTTTGGATTCAAAAGGTCCAGCGTATTAGGTCGTTTGACCTTGAATTGAAAATCTTTGTGACCAAGGTAACCTGTGAACCACTGAAGATATTTCAACCAAACTTGGCAAAGTATCGACTGTAATACTGCACAACGATGAACTGTTTCAATTTGGGGTTCAACAGGTCAAATGTCAAATGTTATGTGTCCTTTGAAAATCATTTTGCAGACAAAACCTTGAGTTAGAAGCATCTGATGTTATCTCTCTCTCTCTCTCTCTCTCTCTCTCTCTCTCTCTCTCTCTCTCTCTCTCTCTCTCTCTCTCTCTCTCTCTCTCTCTCTCTCTCTCTCTCTCTCTCTCTCTCTCTCTCTCTCTCTCTCTCTCTCTCTCTCTCTCTCTCTCTCTCTCTCTCTCTCTCTCTCTCTCTCTCTCTCTCTCTCTCTCTCTCTCTCTCTCTCTCTCTCTCTCTCTCTCTCTCTCTCTCTCTCTCTCTCTCTCTCTCTCTCTCTCTCTCTCTCTCTCTCTCTCTCTCTCTCTCTCTCTCTCTCTCTCTCTCTCTCTCTCTCTCTCTCTCTCTCTCTCTCTCTCTCTCTCTCTCTCTCTCTCTCTCTCTCTCTCTCTCTCTCTCTCTCTCTCTCTCTCTCTCTCTCTCTCTCTCTCTCTCTCTCTCTCTCTCTCTCTCTCTCGCCCTGCTGGTCGTTGGTGAGTCGTGCATGGGTGTGGCGTCATGGCGGCTCTGTGTGTGCAGCTGTGAGTACTGTGCTGTGTTAGTGTTGTTCCTGTCCCTATTTCGTTTCCCCTCTGTGTCCCCGTACGTGTTTGTGGAGTTTTTTCCCTGTTTCCCTTCCTGCTGAGACGAGAGAGAGAAGGAGAGCGCGCACGGTAGGTGCTTTGTGGGTTTTCCTTGAAACCTTCGGGTTTCTGGGCCTACTTTTTCATCTGCCTTGTTTTCATAGGCCTGCCGTTTATCGGTGGTTTAGCTTCTTCCTTATACTCTTCCTTTCCCTTATACTTTATTTGACCCCACTTGCTGGTTGCTTGTGACGGTTTTCCTTTGTTAAACTTAAACTTCTCTTCTTTTGCTTTAAGCTATGGCAAACGGACGCTTGCACACAGAGTGTGTACGAGTCACTCACTCGGAAAATGGAGTGACAATTACTCCACCTGATGGAGTTAGTGTTGAGAACGTGGTGATGGCTCTGGGAGAGCTCGTAGGAATCGAGAATGTTCTCGCCGCTTCGAAAATGAGCCAACGTGTCGTGGTTTTCTTGTCGGAGGAGCGACACGTGGCTCAGGCGGTCGAAACCGGTCTATCCGCACCGCCGGACGTCTTCGTTAACGTTAGTTATCTCGATACGATGGCGGTAAAATTAACACTGTCTAACATCCCGCCCTTCTTCTCGAGTGAGGAGATTGTAGCTGCATTAAGCGTTTTTGGCACAGTTGTGTCACGAATCTCCATGATTCCACTTCGTCTCCGCTCTGACGCTTCGGTTCGCCACATCATGTCGTTCCGACGTCATTGCTATATCATTCTAAAAAGCAGCGCTCAATCGCTCAATGCAGTTATGACTTTAAAAAATAAAAACCGCAATTACCAGATTTATATCGCAACGGAGACCACAACTTGTTTTATCTGTGGTGAATCGGGACATTTAAAAGTGATTGCCCCAAGAATATATTAAGTGGCATATCTAGTGTGGTCGAACCCATTGAGACGAATAGTGGTATATCTAGAGTTGGGCACGTTGGTGACGCTCAAACTCGAACAATCTGCCTGGGCCGCCGAGAGTGGAGGTAAATCCCCCCTGACAGATGACGAAAGCTTCACCGTTGTTCCTTCAAAAGGAAACATAAATTGAAGCATTTAAATGATAACAATAGTCAAGATGTGACGGCGAGCCAGCAAAAAGATGCGCCGGCTGCCGAGAATAATGACTCGTGGTTTGGAAGCAACAATAGATGCTCTTTTTAAAACGAAAAATCGATTTGATGTAATTGCTCCAGAGGATGATGACTTTTTTGTCGGTGGGGTTGGTGAACATGAGGAGGAGATTGGTTTTGTGCAGCAGGAGCACACGTGACCACTCCATAGTCACAGGCACCTTGGATATTAACACCGAATCCACTGTAACCCCCTCCCTGAAAAGACCAACAGTGAAATGTGTACCGTTTCTAAGTCACCAATTACTCCAAACCTGGTTGAATCAGGGTGTAAAGCTTCAACTAGTGAAACACCAGGTTCATCTCAAGCGGAATATAACATTCCTTCCATTAGTATTCTTCCTCCTCCCCGTTTTCTTCACCCTCCCACTCCTCCTCCTCCTCCCCCTCCCACTTCTAATCTTCTTCCTCTTCCCACCGCTCCACCTCCCCCTACCCACCTCCCCCCACTCCTCCTCCCCCTACTCCACCTCCCCCCACTCCTCCTCCCCCCACTCCTCCTCCCTCCACTCTTCCTTCCCCGACTCCTCCGACTCCTTCTCCCCCTTTGGAAGCGGAATGTGAGGCTTCCCTTATTAAACCATCAGCTCCATCTTTGGAGCATAACGATAATGTAATGGACACCAATCAGTACTCGGATTATGATTCGGACGGGACTCATCACTTGCTTCTTGTGGCAGTGCTGAAGCATGGAATGATCCAGTTTCCCAAGATTCGGAGAGTGTTACCAGTATTCCACCTGCTGATATCATAAAGTTTCTTCATGACACCTTTCGCAAGAAACATGTTAAAATTAAAAACTTTTTCCCTGACTTATCCGGCTTTATAATCTCTGCGAAGCTTTTGCTCCTCAAAGCCGGACAGCTTGGTGTGACGGAATCACAAGTGTATCGACTCCGGAAATGCATCCTCAAAGCAAAGAATGAGCTGCAGACACAGAGAGACTAAGTTTTTTGACACACCCAAACTCTATGTTAGCCTATGGCCTTCTCTATAGCGAGTTTAAATATTAATGGGGGACGCTCCTCCATCCGTAAAGCAGAAGTTAAACAGTTTGTTGAGACCAATCACATTGATGTTTTGCTTTTGCAAGAAACAAGATGCAGCTCCTCTTGTGCAAGTGAATGGCAAAGGATAATGAGGGGAAAATGGTTTTTTAGTAGTCTGGAACACCCAAGGGCTGGGGTGGCTGTTTGTATACAACCTTCCTTTTGTAGTCCCAGTGTTGTTTTTAATGAGATTATCAAAGGGTATTTGATTTCACTCACCTTCACGCATAATGGCTTTAAACACACCGTACTGAATGTCTACGCACCGAGCGATAGCACAGAGAGACTCACCTTTTACACACACTTAGAAACGTCTCTTTTACACATTGATTTTGATGGACTTGTCTGCTTGGGTGGAGATTTTAACTGCACGATGGACCCCGCCATTGATCGTAATGGAGAGGAGCCGCACCCAGCAAGCGCAGCGCCTTTGTTGAGAGCCTTGTCCAAGTTTTCCCTGGTTGATGTGTGGAGAATCCGCAATCTTTCTCTCCGCCAATACACGTGGAGTCGGTGTTCAAAAGGCCACGTATCACTTGCAAGATTGGACCGTTTCTACATCAACAGTACCTTTTTAAATGTTGTGAGCAATATGGACATTATTCCGAGCGGCTTCTCAGACCATCACATGGTCGCACTTCGGATTCACCAACCAGTTCGGAATCGTGGTGCTGCCTACTGGACCTTCAACGCAAGCCTCTTGGATGACCAACTGTTTGTCGATGCCTTTGGTGTGTTCTGGAGAGCCTTGCTCCAACGTAAAACTTCCTTCCCCGCCTTGGAAAATGGTGGGACAACGTCAAAGTGCAAATAAGATCCTTTTGCCAACAATATGGAGCCTACCACACCAAATATGACTCTGCCCTTCAATCCTTGCTTGCCAAAGAAATATTATATTTGCAGACCAACCTCTTGGCCTCAAATCATGAAAGAACCAACCTCTTGCTGGCGAAAAAAAAGCTCTTCTTGCTGGACTTTTTGCAAAGCAAGCCAGAGGAGTGCTGATTCGCCTCCGACTGGAGAATTTGTGCTACCTGGACACCTCCTCTAAGTTCTTTGGACTGGAAGATCAAACAAAGAGAAGTCAGCAGATAACTTCAGTAAGGACAAAGGAAGGAAGGATAACACACAATCAAAAAGATGTCAGAGCCTCACTCAGACACTACTTTACTGAACTTTATCGTGCTCCGAAAATCGACAACAAAATGGTAACAGTGCTGACTTCTTCCTTACCTACCTTGTCAAAATCTGCAGTTCTACAAATGGACAAGGAAGTAACTTTGGAGGAACTCCAAGCTGCACTTCAAACTCTACCCTCGGGTAAGGCCTCCGGCCTGGATGGAATTCCTGCGGAATTTTATAAAACCTTTTGGGACCTCCTCGGACCAGAACTACTTGAGGTTATAATCGACGGTCGACGATCAGGCTCACTGCCATTAAGCTGCCGGAGGGCTGTCCTCGCCCTTATCCCCAAAAGGAGACCTTCAGCAACCACACAACTGGCGTCCCATCTCATTACTCTGTGCAGACTACAAAATATTTTCCAAGGCCCTTGCCAACCGCCTTAAAGCCATAATCGAGGAGATCGTACACCCAGATCAGTCTTACTGTGTCCCGAAGAGGACAATTCATGACAGTATCTTTTATTGTGCGTGATATAATTGACATCTGTTCTCTTGAGCAAAGAAATGTCGGGTTGGTGTTCTTAGATCAAGAAAAGGCCTTTGATACCATTGATCATTTTTATCTTTTCTCTGTTTTACGGGGGTTTGGTTTTGGGGAAAATTTTATCTCTCATGTGCAGTTACTGTATAACAACACTTTTAGTCTCTTAAAGGTTAACAACATTTTATGTCCCCCTTTCCCGGTTAATAGAGGCATTCGTCAAGGGTGCCCTCTTTCTGGCCTCCTGTACTCTCTTGCGATTGAGCCTTTACTCGTTCGGTTGCGTGCACGTCTTCTTGGTTTCCTTCCTCAACCAATGGCGAACCCGTTTAAAGTGATTGCTTATGCAGATGATCTTTGTGCAATCGTTCGCTCGAATGAGGACGTCTCAGCCTTGGTCCGTTGCATTCATGAATTTGGTTTGGCAAGTTCCACAAAAGTGAACTGGGGAAAAAGCAGGGCTCTCCATCTTGGTCCACAAAATGGCGCCATTCCTCCGACTCTTCCCGAGAAACTTAAATGGGAAAGGGATGGAATTCTTTACCTAGGCGTCTTTCTTGGAACTGAGAACTTCATTTTAAAAAACTGGGAATCTCTAATAATTAAAACTGAGAGACGTTTACAAAAGTGGAAGGGCTTACTTTGTCAACTCTCCTATCGGGGCCGAACCCTTGTTATCAACAACCTTGCAGCATCAATGCTTTGGCACGTTTTTATAGCACTGCAGCCCCCAGATTTGTTTCTTAAAAAATTACAATCAATTCTTATTGACTTCTTTTTGGGGAGGAAAGCATTGGCTCCAACCTGGTGTGTTAAACTTGCCTGTTGCTGAAGGAGGACAGGGGCTGATTGCTATTACCAGCAAGGTGATGGCTTTTCGCCTCCTTTCGCTTCGCAGACTGCTGTACACGGACGTCTCGTGGAAGGCCTTGGCTCACTGCCTGCTTCCCGGCAGGCGGGGAAACTCCCGCCACGATCAGCAACTGTTCCTTATTGACACCAAGAAAGTTGATATAGCATCAGTCCCCCCTGTTTTATAGAAGCATGCTGAAGGCATGGCAGGCAGTCACTGTTCGCCGAAATAACAATGACTACTCCCTGGAAATGTTTTTAAATGAGCCTATCTTTTAAACCCCATTTTTGAAGGGGTCTGCAGCAATTATATTCTTGTGCAGAAGTTTATTGATGCTGGATGTACGAAGGTAAAAGATCTCAGAACTCCTTCTCCTTATAAGTGGAAGCCAGCTGCTGACGTCGCTGTGGCCACTGGAGTGAGGTCCATTCGAATTATTGGGAGAATCTTTTCTGTGATTCTGCGCTTTTTCAAGCAAACTAATCTGAAATGGATTCCACAGGTAGAAGCTAACCTTTCTTTATCCCTACATCCCTTTCCAGAGCTTTTGCTTCATTTTCAAGGTTTCACCTCCTTTAAATTGATGGAAAAATCTTCTGTTTACGCTTTGTGTGTTAAAACTCTTGTTCCCGATAGACCTGCGGAACCACAAGCACATTGGGGGAGAATGCTTCAGACCACTCATTCTACTTCAATCAACTGGCATGTTATGTACAAGGCACCCACTGCTAAGCGCTCCGGAGATTTGCAGTGGCGACTGGCACATTACATTTTACCATCCAATGTTTTATCTCATCGTATATCTCCCGATAACACAGAATTGTGTCCCTTCTGCGGTGCCACAGAAACTATTTTTCACATTTTTATTGATTGCTCAAGGTTGGCACCCCTTTTCACAGTCTTATCACGTGCTATCCGGGGACTCGGCCTAACTTTTACTTGTTGTGGTTTTGTTTACGGTTTTAGCATCTTCCACCAGCGTAATTACGAGTGCCTGTTAGCAAATTATTTGTCCTCTGAAGCGAAGCTTGCTATATACCTGTCAAGGAAACGCAAACTTCAAGATGTTTGTGATTCTGTTTCCGATGTTGTTTACCTCTTTAAAACCTTGGTCACAGCACGAGTGCACCTTGAAATTAATTCCAGTGATTGTACACTGTTCTCACAACAGTGGTGTGTGAACACATCCTTATGTGAACTTGTTGATGGTGTACTTACATTGAAGTTTTAATTTACCTTGTTTCTTTGTTGGGCAATGCTCAGGCATTTGCTTGTACTGGTATAACTTCTCTTGTTACATCATGATCCCAAACAATCAAGAGGCCAAAAGTGTCTGTGTCTCTCTCTCTCTCTCTCTCTCTCTCTCTCTCTCTCTCTCTCTCTCTCTCTCTCTCTCTCTCTCTCTGTCTCTCTCTTTCTCTCGCTTGGCACGCACGTGCAAACGCAAGGGGCTGTTGCTCAGTCTCTGGCGGTACGTGTGGAGCCTGTGTTGCTTTCTCTCTTCTTATCATCTTCTCCTCTTTCTAATGTTTTTTTTTGGGGGTGTTCCTTGTGTATAAATTGTTATCAATGCTTTATCGATTACTTGAAAATTGAATTGGTTTCTTCTCTTCTTTTTTCCACTCTTGTATATAATCCTTTGTTTTGTTGTATTGAATTTTTACCTTTTATACTTTTTTTGTAATAAAAGGACATAAAAGTCAAAGTCTCTCTCTCTCTCTCTCTCTCTCTCTCTCTCTCTCTCTCTCTCTCTCTCTCTCTCTCTCTCTCTCTCTCTCTCTCTCTCTCTCTCTTTTTTGACCTTGAATTGAGATGAAACGTAATAGTGGGTTGACATCTAACATGGGTGGATGCATATCCATCTATGCATTCAGGTCAAATTCTATTTTCTAGTTTTAGGTAGTTTCCAACCAGTGTGACATATTTTCTCGAGTGTCGGGTAAGCTTTCCGATGCTTTGGAAAGATGGTCATGTTTTTGACTTTTATTTTTTATAATAGGGCAGAAAAAACGTTTTAACTCTTCCTCATATATTGAAGAATGGTTCTGAAATAAAATGATTGCTGTCTTCCTATGGCCAGGCTTGGCGGCTCATACATTGGCAAACAGCCTTGGACCTGGTCCCTTGACACTCCCACCTCCTGGATATCAACTTGCCTGCCACTCACCCACTGGGCAACTCCTGCTGTTGCCAACAGAACCCAATCCCACCTTTGGTATAATAATACTCATACAGCCTTCTTGTGATAATTATTTTATTCCATTGCATAACAAACAGGCCCGAGGCTGTGGCTGTTAATTTAAGCCTTGTCTCCATTAGTGGGGTTGTGCGGTTCATATTGGTTCTGGTATTTATGTCCCCTCCCACTGTTGTGTCTCGATTATCATTTCCATCCACACAAAGAGATGCCAGCATCATGCTACTTCCATGACTGGGATCTATGCAAGCGTAAGTGTGGTGCATCATTAAGCCTTTCCCAAGGGCAAGCTTATGACAGACAGTGTGGATATCTTGCTGTTATTATTTTAGTCGATTATTTACCTGACCACAAAAAGGAACACATGATGGTGATGGTTTGATAATGGCATCAGGTTGCACCATTGACATCATGCAGTGCATTGACTATGGCTCTCGGTGCAAGAGCCTTCCAGAGCCGGATGAATCCTGAGCGAGTTTGTGGTAAATGGAGACTTTACAAAGCAGGTGTGAACAGATATGAACCTGCTAATGGAGACAAGGTGCTAAAGAACAGTCAGAAATCATGCATATGACCAAGTATACTTGTTATACATGTTATCTTCCCCAGATGTGCTTGACAGAAGGAGAGGCTTATGGCCTACTGGACTGTCTGGGTCAGGACCTTTGAACCCTGAACTCACCCTAACACACCCACATGCGTTGTTACGGGCACGTGATATGCTTTTGCTACAACAGCAGCAACAATATCAGCAACAACAATATCAGCAGCAATACCATCATCAGCAACAGCAGCTTCATCAACATATTATGCAGCAACAACAATTTCAACACGAGCATGATATACAACATCATCATTGTCAACAGCAACCACAAGTACAAGTCCATCATCACGACCATCAACAACAGGAAGAGGAACAGCAGCAAGTGCAAGGCCACCACACAAATCATCAACAGCATCCTGGGGAAGAGGAACGGCAGCAAGTGCAAGGGCACCACACAAATCAACAACAACAACCCGAATTTCAACAACAACAACAACAACAATTACAGGGACACCACCGCCATCAACAACAGCAGCAAACAGATCACCAGCAGAAACATCAAATAGCAGAAAACCATCACCACCATCGGAACCATCAACAGCAACAAGTACATGGGCACCAGCAACGAGTGCAAGAGTTTCCCCACCATCACCAGCAACAAGGACAAAGACAACAAGACCAGCAACCACAGCAGCATGAGCAACAAATTGAGGTACTGGTTGTGATCTGCCAAATGAATGATTGTGATTTTAAATGCCAGTGTTTGTACTTTAGTAGATATTAATTATTATTGTATTTACATTATCTGAGTGTATTTCTTAAAGGGCTTAAATATGAGTTCACTTGCAAGAAACGTCAATGCAGGAGGCCATTAGTCCCACCAAACTTGCACTACGATTGCCAACCTATGCTTGCTTGACTGTGCTATATACTTTTTAAATGCTGAGCATCTATCAAGGAAGCAGCATGAACCCTTTTCATGGTCTTTGGGATGACTCGGCGATGGTTCAAACTGCCGACCTCCCAGACTCAGAGCGGAGGCTCTAACCATTATGCCACTGAGTCTGCTTGAGTTGATGAGCAGTTGTCTAAGAAATATGGAAATAAGAACAGAAGCTTGGTCAACAGGAGAGTTCAAAGAACATGATACCTTGTGGAGTGTTCAAGTATATGCTTCAATTTAAATAAGATAATGATTTTAAAGATCGTTAAAAAAATCCAGAAGTTTACCAAGACTGAAGCAGACTTATCCATCCCCCTTATACACTGTAATAAGACGATGCTGAGTTGCAGTTTAAGAGATGGAGACTTTATTGATCACCATAGTACACAGCGTCAATCAGCATCGTACAAAGTCATATTGGCGGACGATTCTTAACCCCGATACTGCAGCTTCTCACATGCCGTGACTTCTCATGCATATATACATATATATGTGTGTTTAGCCATGCCCTGTCAGGCTCCTGGGGCTGGAAGCGGTCTCATTCACACATCCGGCGTGACACGGCCCGGAGCTCCTGTACCAAACTCCGGGGTTGCTCTTCCCGAGACCCCCCCCCACCCCCACTTGCCGTCCGTCTTGCCGTGTTCTGGTGACTAGACGAGAGTCGTATCAATCCCGTGTGCCAACCCGGGACACCCCCGGCAAGATGCGGTTGGTGCTACTAACGTCCATTGCTCGTCACCGCATCACACAATCCGAGTACCCTGAGCCGTGCAGCACGCCTCTGTTTAGTGGCAAATTGTATCGATACAGAGGTACGAGGAGGTGCAGGAATATTTTTCCCGTTTGTGGGAGGTGTTGGTGGTTGAAGTGGTGAGTTTTTGGTGAGTGAGGGGTGAGCAAGGTGAGATGCCATTTGAAATTGGCGCACAGATTTGAATGAAATAATTGCACGCCACCATGTGTGTGCTGTACAGTGTTTGTTCTTATGTTAATTCTCTCATGGGAGGCTGCGTGGTGTGTTTGCTATTCATATAATGGTGTGTTTGTTTGATTGATTTGTACCATGGCGAAAAGGAAAAGGTTGGAATAGTAATCAGAATAGAAGATGGAGATATAGTTAATAGATCTCGCTATTAGACCCACGCAACACACTTCGTCCCGTTAACCCACGAGACATGAGGGGAAGGTCTGACTACACGAAGACTAACAAAATAACTGCCTGGGGATCACTCTATGTTGGGTGCCATTGCCTTAGAGGCATGCAGTTTTGCAGAGCCGCAACAATATATATATATATATATATATATATATATATATATATATATATATATATATATATATATATATATATATATATATATATATATATATATATATATATATCATGGTTCTTGGAAGTATTATGAAGGTGATCTGTGTTCTACAGTGTTCAACTATATAATTCAGTTTATATAAAGGTTTAAAGAGGTTTAAAGGCAGATGAATAAATTAATTCTGTGTTTCACTGCAGTTTCAACAAGCGGCGATTGCATCACCCTATCTAACACATTACATTAGTTTGTCATGCCTGGTGTTTTTGTCCTTCACAATGTCCTTAAAAACAGTAAGTTTCCTCGTTGAAATGATTTTCAATTTTGTTTGACTGCCATGCAGAGTAAAATAATTATTTTGCTCCTCTCTGCGCATGTATGATCGGGATTCATTCAAAGCCAAAGTACTGTTAAACGGCAAACTTGTCTTCCTCTTCATGTTCCGATTCATGTTCAAAATTTAACATTCAATCTAAGTAAGTTGTTCCTCGATCATAAACTGGTAAGACGGACAGATGAACAGATGGACGGACAGATGGACGTGAACCAATTGCTTTACCCTGCTTTTCGCTTCGCATGCGCGGGTAATAATGATAACCTGATGCTGGGTACTGGGTGCTGAATGTTAATTGTCAGATTCTAGTTAGCTTGTGCTGAATAGCGCGTGGCAGGTTCTGTGTAGTGCATGAGAGGTTCTGGGTACTGTGTCGTGAATGATCCAAACCAGGTTTTGTGTCATGTGTTCTGAGCAGCACATGACAGTTTCTGTGTATTGTGGAGTGAGTGGTGCTTGCCAGCATGGGTGTGATCTGTCACATGGTTAGTGGGATGGAGTGGGGAAGAGGGGAGGGGTGGTGGGGGATGCTGCTGCATGAGTTCCTGAAGCTGTTTTTATTTAATAGCAAATGTTGGTGATGAAATGTTCTCACATGTAATGAACTTGTATTGCAAGTATATTTGGTGATATAATTAAGCAGGTTTCGACTGACATGGAGAAGGCATTGCAAATGGAGAACTGTAACAGCTCCAAAACTTTCATTACGTTTATGGCTTGATCGGAAATGTTTCCTTCATTAATGCACTAACTACAAATTTAATAACTTCAAAAATAGCGAAATGTTCGACCCTATCCCCTCTCCTTCCTTTTTATCTTCTCCTACTTTCCTGCACTCCTCCTCTCATTTGTTCTTTTTTCATTTTGTTTTCTCAATTCCTCCACCATTAACCCCAATGTTTCTGTAATTTATGCATGGCCTCTCAATTATCTGGACTGTATTATTGATGATTGCGATTTTGACATCAGTAGAGGTGGTTGAACTTGGCGGAAGTCGAATAAACTGTTTTTTTTTCAGGTGCTTTTGCAGGATGCCAAGGGAGTACTCCATGACACAAAGGGCAAGTCTAACAAACACCTTTTAAGCCCGAGTGACCTTACTAGTTCTCAATCATCTTTTTCCAAGTCTACAACACAGGAACAATCAAGCTTATCATACCAAGCTCAAATCAAGCCAACTCTCCCTCACACTTCACAACCACCTGCTGAACAGCCAAAAACAATGCCCTCCACTTCACCCCTCAATCTCTGTCCTCGCTCACGTGAGCAAAATGAAAGTTCAAATATGTCATCAATCGCACCTGAAGGTGTGATCCTTCAATCGGCTCACGGCCTGTCTATGGTCAGTGACTGCTCAGTTGTGAAGATACAGCCAACAACTCTCATTACTGGGCAGGTTGGAGAAATGGTGGCAGATCAGAACAATCAAGCAATCATGGAAACTGATGGACATATGTACAAAGAGACTGGTATGTGAAGATAATATGTCATCAGTGTTCTTTAAACAATGTTTTCTATAAATAGTGTTCGTGTTTATTTTACATTTTCTTCTGATCTCGTCTTCCTTTTTTGCAGATAATTTACAAGTCTCTGCACCCATCTCATCTGAACAGTGTCATATAACCGTTCAACCTCAAATTACTACGGGTGGGATCGACAGAATACATCTGGAGGGTAGCGAAATGGACTTACCTGATGGTTTGCATTCATCGGCTGAAAGTCAGTTTAAAGAGCTGAGTCATGTGCCAAGCAGAGATGATAATAATGTGCTTGCTCGAGCACACCCACTTGTAAACAATGCCATTCAAACAAATGAAGAACTTAAGAGAGAATCAGAGAAAACGACATTTGAGCAAACTTCACCATCTCTACTCAACGACATAAAAGTCGATGACAAGATGGTCACACCTGTTGCTGAAGTAGGGCAACTTGACCTCCATTCCAATGTAGACTCAAGTTGTAGCCTTCCAATGGAGGGGGCAACAAAAACAGAGGGGATTGTGTCGACATTGGAAACACCTTCAAATGACAGTTCAATTGAGATGCACAAGAAGCCCTTAGAGCTGCCAGAGACAGCAAGCATTGAGCTGAAGACCGTATCGCCAACCTTGACATCTGATCCTGCAGCTGAAAGGGCTGAAGTAACTGGAGTGGGAGGCAGTTTATCTCTACTGGGGGAGATTGCAAGGTTGGAACTGGGAGAAGTGGAAAGCATCGATTCAATGAAAGGTTGGTGTGTTTATAATGATTTTTTTTTTTAAAGATTAATTACTGAGCGAGTAAATTATGTTGAAAAAATATCAGGTGGTTTCCCACATCTGGCATTACAGACCTTGAGTATTCTGAAATTCAATGTACACTGGTGGCCTTGTCGAGAGGACACTGGCATCCTATAGCTTAGGAGTTGAAATCCAGCCAAAGGCAGCAATACAAAGAATGTGGATTCTGAGTTTCTCTAAACTGATCTCGTCTCAAGAAAATTAGCCTGTCGCTATCAGATTGTCAGTGAGAACCTATCGAGCTCAGAAGTGACCTTCACAGCTGGGGTATATCTCTGTCCTGCATTGACTTGTCTACATGTTGTGCCATTATGGTCAAGATAATGCCTTAAGGTCATGTTGTAATAGATACTAAAATGCTACCGATTTTTACACAATGCAGCCTCCCAAAATTTCCCAAACACAATTCCCAAACCTTGTTCTGACAGCACGAAACAAGCATGTTTTACTGTAGACATCGATAATAATCATTGTTGTTAGGGATTCCGAGCAACAGCCACCAAGCTTATCTAACATCAGGGGGCATTCAAACACCAATAAATGGCTCTCCCAGGAGCATCTCAAAGATGCTTGAAAGTA
Source organism: Eptatretus burgeri (assembly GCF_056783735.1). Classification (NCBI taxonomy): domain Eukaryota; kingdom Metazoa; phylum Chordata; class Myxini; order Myxiniformes; family Myxinidae; genus Eptatretus; species Eptatretus burgeri. The sequence goes on along the minus strand of NC_140966.1, from coordinate 45,355,712 downwards.
GGTAAATATTGGGGCATTTTCAGACTGCAGAGCTGTTGGCATCACATATTTGGGGAAAAATTGTGATATTGAATACCTGTTATGACTATATGTATTGTCATCTTGATTGAAAACTGCTTCACATTACTTGATGAACAAGACCGAGTCGCAGGGTGCAGCATTCTTCTTCTTGCGTATGGCAGCTTTGCTGCTGGGTTGCTATCATTTTGTTTGAGTGTGGCTATGCCGCCGATGCTGTGTCCCATAACAGTACACTGATACTCATTTTGCCGACCTCAGAAGGATGACAGGCTGAGTCAACCCCACCTGGTGTTAATTCAGCAGCCAACAGGGCTCAAACTCAGCACCCTAAGATCCCACGCCAGCCACCCTAAACGCTAAGCCAACACCAGGCTTCTGGTGCAGCATGATACTGATGTAGAACACCTGAACATAGTTTCCCAGATTGCTGGATCATGAGAGGAGAGCCAAGACTGACTGGACAATATGGGGGTGAGGGGAGTATAGGAAAAATTAGTTAATTAGTTCCTCTCCTCCCCGTTTTGGGACATTTGGCAGCAGTATATGGATATATACCATGAAAATAAAAGAGGTCAGTGAGAGTAAAGATTGTGTATATGAAAGAGGTCTTGTGCTCTCACTTCCTGGGATACTCTGGGTACCAGTGGCGTCATAACAATGGCGCCGCTTTTCTCACCGCACTCAGCTAGGTAATTCCTCAGGAGGAATTTTCTCCTCCTCACGGATGCCAACCGGTGGGGAATATCCGCGCTCGACAATTTTAAATGCTGAATGCCAAGCAATTAAGCAGCACGTACCATTTTTAAAGTCTTCGTTATGACTCAGCTGGAGTTTGAACCCCCGACCTCCCAGACTCAGAGCGGGTGCTCTAATCATTCCACCACCGAGTCTGGTCAAATCAGCTTTACACCACCGAGTGCGACAGGTTCCTGGGAATTTTAATGGCTTACTAATCCTCTTGTTGTTCAACAGAGAAAACATGGTTCAAGCAGGGATATGATGTACACGACATGGAGATCTCATCGAATTACGAGAGATTGGGGTCAGGATGGCCAGCTTGATGCCATTATTATGATATTTTGAATCACATTTACATTATCACATCAGCCTGACAATGGCAGCGGGAGTAGGAAAACCTCCCACATTATAGAAAATGAAATTAGAGTCAATTGATTGCTCCTGCTAATTTTGGGTGAGAAAACTATGCCTTGAAGATGTATAAGGTCTGAACTAGTAACAGCATTTCACTTGGTGTGCTGTTTGTAGCTTTGAAGTTTTGTGATTTATTTTACAATAATGATTTACAAAGAAGTAATGAAACTGGAATGGCAGTTGAAAGGTTGATTAGGTTGGAATTTGCCTGCATTTGTCGCACATGCCGAGTGGGAAATGGCATACAAGCATTTCATTGTACAGTATATATATACATAATACATACCATATATACATAATACATACAATATATATATATATATATATATATATATATATATATATATATATATATATATATATATGTATTTACATATGGTCTGAAATGGTGGCGCTGACAGAGCATAAACAACAGAGGCTACAGGTCTCCGAGAACAACTGGGTCGGGGATTACGGAAGTGAAGAGGGTGGATAGAAGGAGGATGGATGAACTGAGAGAGGACATTGGTGTGCAGATGAGCTTGAAAGGTAGATTGGTAAAGAGCTGAATAGAGTGGGCGGCACACCTGGTGGGAATAGAGGAACTTCTAAAGAGAGCAGATGTTTTGAAAGAGTGAGGCAGTAGAAAAAGGGGTTGATCACGGTTGAGATGAGAGGATTGTTTGATGAGGGATGGCAGAAAGGTGGAGGTGAGGTGGATGGAGACTGGAGATATATGGCTGGTGATAGAGGGTGGTGGAGGAGTGTTATGGACACAGTGGAGCAGCAACTCAGTAGCAGTCATCTCACACACACACACACACACACACACACACACACACACACACACACACACACACACACACACACACACACACACACACACACACACACACACACACACACACACACACACACACACTCACACCAAGTGGCACCAACATAAATTATTTGCAATGTACTTATCATTTATTTTAATGGTCGGTCATAATTTTTATTCGTCTGAAATTTTAAAGTTCTAAAGTTTTACTTTTAACTTTTGGTATTAAATGTTCACAGTTTTGCCATTGCAATAACAACTTCCTCAATATATCCAACATATTACATGAAGTTGTTTAAACTCAACCACCTCTTGTATTAACTTTTCTTTCTGACTATCTTACAGAGTCAAATTGTCAGGATAATCCCTGCGGCCTGTTTGCCTTGTCCCGGATGGCAGCCCTTCTTGTTCCACCCTCACCCACACCGCCTGATGCTCACTCCTTGCCATTAAAGCAAAACTCAATGCAGAATATGGCCTGTGATGAGGCTCGGCGAGGGTTGGCTCGGCGAAGGCATTTCACTTGGCAGCGGGTGGGAGAAGGTGATCATAAGGTGAGGTCTAGAAACTCTACATTGTGAAGGGTTATTTACAATTACCAGCAAGGAACCCATCCTTACAGAAAGGGGAATTTCGCCACTTTTATAACATTTTTGGCGTTTTTTATTATTATTATTATTATTATTATTATTATTATTATTATTATTATTATTATGACTTTTAATACCTGCTTCCACCAGGTGGCGCTTATACGATACATATTGACCGAGAGAATTGTGGTTCTTCTTCCACCCTGAACCCCAAGGAGCTATGAATTTATATAGTATGATTTTATGTACCACACTCTTTACAGACTGTTGGTGCTGTCGAAGTAGTTTCTTGGCAAAGGTTATACTGGGTGGTTTGCCATTGCTTCCTAGCTTTGTTTGTCTGTGCATGCTCATTTAAAAAAAAAAAATACAGAGCGTCAATCAAGGAAGCAGTACGCACCTATTTTAAAAGTCTTTGGTATGACTCGGACGAGGTTTGAGCCACTAACCTCCCAGACTCAGAGCGGACTCTCTAAGCATTACACCACGGAGTTTGCTTATAGTATTATAAATCAATATTTAGTTAAAATGTAAGGAATGATGAATGCTTTTGGGATCCTTTTCCTACCAGTGTGAGACAAAGCATTTCAGTCCAAGCGTTGGATTCAAACACAACGAATGCTGAGATATTAGCTGGGATAAAAAGTAAATGAAATTTAACAAGATAGTATAAACAAATTTCCTTGCTGTTATGAATTCTGCTGTTGTTTACCTCGTGAAATAACATGGACTTGTAATGTGCACAAGCAAACATGGAGTAAAACAGGACAGTATAAATAAGCTTAAAAAAGTGTAAGGAGGGAGACTATTGATGAACAAGAGAAAGAGAACTCTGCAGTCGGAACGCCAGTTTGTTTGAGAATTCGAACAGGATTAACTGAATTGATTGTCAAACATACCTGGTGGGTGTCTTGTTGCTTGCATCATCTGATGTTTTTGTTCCTCTTGGCACTGGATCTGCAGCAAAAAAATAAAAAAATAAATAAATTGGCACAACAAACAGTGCCCTTGAGGCTTTGGCTTTTCTACAGCAGCAGATTCTTTGTCCTTTCCTGCAGCATCAACAAAAGCAGTAGCAGTGGCAGTAACCTTGTTGTGATCATTGTAAAATAATTATTGCTTGTGGTGTTAGTTCATGGAATTAGTTCCAGTAGGATAGACACGAAACTTGTACAGGTCAGCAGTAAAATTACGTATTGTGTAAAAACTCAAGCCTATCATACCACCACCGAAGAACTGGTGATCTGCCGACAAAGTGTCATTGTTGTTGCTTGCATGCATTGATTGTCAGCAAAATTCAAGTTAAGGAAAACTGGCTATTTAATCTACTTACTAAATTTCAGAGAGAGTCCTTATTATCAAAATGCAAACAAAACATGTGTGGAACGGCAACAAAGGGTCGAACACTAATTTTTGTCAGAAAATAAAAGGATTCAAAAGTCCATTGTTTTAACCGCAGGATGCCCGTCATGCAGGCAAGGCAGCAAGCATATTTGTTTGGAGGTTGGCAGCTGAATTTGTTGGTCTTTGTGCTTAGTATTGTGTTACATATATTATTGTTAGTATATCCTGCTGGAGGGTTGTAATGATCCATGATAAGTCATGACATTATACCCGATCGGAGGACACAGACCTGTGATAAACCATGATAACCAATGTGTCTCCTTACCACATTGGTGTCATTTAATTGCGTTTTTCTCATCAAAAAAAGTTCCTGATGTTCATTGCCGTCGATGACGTCTGAAGCTGCGTGGCAAATGAGAGGGTTGAGGGTCGGGGGAAAGTTGCAGATTGACAGCTTGCAGCATTGAAGGAGGCACGTTGAAATGAAGAATTCCGAATCAAAACCCCGTAGGCAACAACACATCATGAGCACTCACATATTTTCCTCAAAGTGTGATGAATATTTAAAACATCTATTTGGAACACGATTATTTGAGATATTTATCTGTGGATCTGTAGATCTGTGGATCCGTGAAACATTTGTTTTTTTTTTTAATCAAAATATATTATTCCATTGTCATTGTTCGAGATTATTTGTGGAAAGAGAAAATGCAGTCAAATTATCTCCCTCCAACATCTAAAGGGTGTGGTTGGGAATGATCTATTCCATCATACAGATACAATGACTGATTAATTATTGTAAGTACTGCGCAATAAAACCTGGATATTAAAAAGAGCTAAACAATTAATGCTTTACTGGGGAAGGGTAAAGCGATTTTCAGGCCACCCTGTAGATTCAGTCACTGAGGGAAAATAATACGACGGTGTCTGTCTGTACGCCTGGTATTGGCTTAATGGTTCGGGTGGCGGGCTTGGGATCCGAGAATCCTGAGTTTAAATCCCACTCGGCTGTTAAATTAATACCAGGTGGGGTTAACTCTGCCTGTCATCCTTCCAAGGTCGGCAAAATGAGTGCCAGCATGTTGGTATACTGTGTCGGAGTGGCGACCCGTCCAGGATTGTGTCAAATAACCAAGGAGACTGCTTAGACAGCACCAACGCTCTGCACAGAGTATGGTCCCAATGGATGGATGGATGTCTGTCTGTCTGTCCGGTTACCTATCGCCTCTCTCATTACTTTGTGCATTGTCATCAAGCTTTGAAGGCATAACTTACTGTCTGTCCTACAATTCAGATGACAGCATCGAAATTTGCTTCCAACTTTTATTATATTTGCCCAATCAAATGTACACTTTTGTCAAAGCATTCACCATGCCAGATGATGTAACCACATCCCATTGGTCGGCACTTCAACCCAAACTATCATGGCATTGTTGTTGTTATTGTTGTCTCAATTTATTATGTTCATCATGGGAATGTTGTTGTTGTTGTTGTTGTTGTTGTTGTATGACTGTTCCATCCTATAATTTGCCATTTCAACCTATCATAATCCTTGACGGTATATACGCGAGTTAATAATACAGAACAACTCAAGCCTTTGGCGTATAATACCTGATATGTGAATTTATATAACTTATAAGACCTGACATGTGAATGGAGATTGAAGAAAAAAGCAGGAAAATGATCTTACCAAAGTGCATCCAAACTTTTGTCTCATGCATTCAACATGAAAAAATATCCAAACTAGAGAGTTCATTGATCACCTTCTTGTCACTTCCAAAACCCTTCTGTTTCGCAGTACGCGGTGTTCGAGATTATACTTCAATTTAAATAAAACGATGATTTTAAAGATCGTTTTTAAAAATTCCAGAAACTTTAGTGCTATTTCAGCAGTCTTACACACCACTCTTACACACCACCCTTACACACCACCCTTACACACTACCCTATTTAACATGCCCAAGTACTGCTAAATGGAAGGGTTTTGGAAGTGACAATAAGGCGATTTGTGTTCTTGTGTTGAAGTATATAATTAAATTTAATTAAAATATAGATTGTAAAAGTCGTATTAAATAATAAATTCCGGAATTTACCGCTGCTTTACCACCATTGACGCAGTGTCGATTACACCACCCTATCTAACACATTACATTATTTCTTCTTTCCTGTTGTTTGTGTCCTTTATAACATCCTTAAAAACAGTAAGTTTCCTGTTTGGAATGATTTTCAATTTTGTTTGACTGCCAGGCAGACGGAGTAAAATTATTCTCTCGCTCTTCTCTGTGCATGTGTGATCGGGATGAATTCAGAGACAGTACTGTAAAATGGTAGGTTTGTTTTTTCCAATTCATCCTCCAATTCGAGTTCAAAATATAACATTAAATTTGAATAAAGTTGTTGCTCGATCATTTACTGTCGTTCACAAACAGACGGACGGAAATTAACCAATTGCTTAACCCCGCTCTTCACTTCGCGTGCGCTGGGCAACAACATAAAAAAATAAGGTCAATACCCCTGGGCGTTCACCTGGTAGAATGATGATACTGAGGAGGAAGTCAACGTGGGACTGAACCAGCAAAATGTACCAATGAACTAATGTTATAGCAAATGTCTATTGGGGGGGGGGGCAACCTCCATAAACCCCCTTAGACCCCAATTTTTAAAATTCTGTGAACAAGCATTGGCACATCACGGGTGATGAAAGTTGTGATCAAGTTTCATGGAAATTGCGTGTGTGGTTTCGGAGAAGGAAGCATATACATATTTTGGGGGGAAACCCCCCCACAGACCCCCTTAGACCACGATTCTTTTTTTAATGCCGTAAAAAACTTTGGTACATCATGGGTGATGAAGGTTTTTGTCAAGTTTCATCGGAATTACTTGTGTAGTTTCTGAGAAGACAGAAAATACCTATTTTAGGATGCAACCCCCATTTGTGAGCGGACGGACGAACGGATGGACGGACTGACGACGCGCCATCCATTAAGCTCCCCGGAACTATGTTCCAGGTGAGCCCACGAAGAAAGCATCTCACAATGGAAAACTCATCCACATCCACTTTGTACTCAAACTAAACTTTTTTTGTATGCAGAATCAAGGCTGTAGAAGAGCTAGAACGCAGAACGGATCAGGATGCAACAGAGCAAAAGCAACAGCCAAAAGAGAAGGGGGAAATGCCAACAGTAGAACTGAGGGTTTAAAACAGATGGAGATGGACCAACAAGGGATGTGGCTAACGATGAGAGGTCGGGGAGAATGCAAGGGCAGGTCAAGATGGATATAGAAGCAAAATTTGTCAGGGTGGGGGTTAACTAGAGTCCCTATATATCTAGGACTAGCTACATGGCATGTCCTGCCAATAGCCCACTCTTCGCAAAGACACCGTGGGATCCTGGCAGAATGTTCCTGTGTGCATCGTCCATCGAAACATCCTTCCAATGGATGACGCACGCATTGATACATTACCCTGAATGTGAAACACCAGGATGACATTTTATAATTGGGTCGAAATTTGATCCCAGGCTCGACAGCTCAAAGGCGAGTGCAAATACTTCTCGGCTATTCTGCCAACCACTGAATATTCTCATATGAAATTGCCAAAAACAGCTTCAGTTGCTTATTGCATCAGTGAGAAAAAGATAAAATATTTTTGTGATGAAAACATCAACTGATTTGGAGGGAAAAAATAAAAATAAATTCGACATTTGGCCAAAGTTTGTAAGATTGGTGGATTAACAGTATAGAAATGAAATTGTCGTAGCCCGGTCTCAAATGTATGAGGAAAGGCCAGCAATGAAAGAAGGGTAGATACAGAAGCTCATCAAGAAGTTTGTTGGTTAAAACAAACTGAAAGCACACATTGTGGTGAGGATTGATTCAAATTTGAAATGTGAGTATAGGTAAGGTATTGAATTCCCCTTTGTATCTGTTGTGTCTATTTTGTGTAGAGTAAGGTTGTGATCCCCATATTTCAGTCCTGTTCTGGAGCTGGAGATAAAGCCCCTGAGGTAGCGGAGTTGGAGCTGGGCTTGCGTGTCAAAATGGCTGCACTGCAGCGACGTTATCAGGAGCGTGAGCGAGAACTTTCACGACTTCAGCTTCGTGTTCGATCCCCACCTGGGTAGGTTGGCTACAGAGGTGTGATGTGTGCTGAAAATAAAAGGAATGAGAATGTATGAAAGAGATACTTAGTTAGGTTTTGCATTTGGGTTTCACTTGAAATATGATAAGGTTGGTGGTTAAAAGAGAAAAAGATGAGTGAGTGTCATTGTTTTTCTGCAGGGCCAAAACCTGCAACTCTGAAGCCTCAATTAAAGTAGATAAAGAGCCAGAAGTTGCCAAAGTTTCAATTAAGAGGGGTCCTGGGAGACCACCCAAGAGAAAGCATTTATCATTGACAACGACTGGTATCCACAACAGCAAAGCATTGGACAGGTGAGCATATTACAGGTATTGATGGGGATTTCACAAAGTTAATGGGTTTATAGCTTCTCTAGCTTTTGAGGGCTAAAGGCGAAACGTCTTTAACCACAAACATATCGATGCATCAGGCAGGAGCTATGTTTTGGGTGATTCATGAGCTTTTGATGTAAAATAAGGCAAAGACTGTGATTAAATAAGTTGACGTGACCTTGTGCCTTTCAATTACTTCCTGTCCCTGGCAGGAAAGTGGTGGCTGAAGAGAGATGTTTGAACAGTGCACAAAGCAATCTGAAGGAGGATTTGAGGAGTCGCAGACGTTTAAGAAATGATGCGCAGGTAAATGCGGCGGGAAGAACAATTGTTTTGTTATTGTTGCTGATGTTTGCTAGTTTTGCTTGAAAGGCATTAACCACCTGGTAGAGGTAGTCACAAGCAAGACGCCTATTGTTTTTGAGGTCAATAAGTCAAAAGGTCAAAGCTCAAGGTCACATGGAATCATCAAATGTCATCCTATTAACTTGAAATTTGAACAGGATTTGCATATTCGGTCACGGACCTGGTTCACCAAAATCAGAACGATCGATTTAGCCTTTTTGACTTGTTCATGGTTTGTTAAACAACAATTACACTGTATAATAATCAAATGAGCCTTTTTGTGAATATATTATATTCCCATGCCTCAGTAATTTGTCACGATATCAAACGGAAACTTACACAGCTTATTTGTATGTATGTGCAGTATGTATGAGGAGGATTTGGTCAAATTTTGTCAAAGATAAAGGCCATCTGAAACTTGTAAAACGCCAATTAGGTTGCAATGAGAAAATGTATCAACCAAATTTATTGTGCATAACATTCATTCACGTAAAACACTTGATTGGTCAAATTTTTGGAATTACCAAATTGTTGTTTCCACGGAAACTGTTGTTTATTTGGATTTGCA
>NC_140966.1:45271441-45341441 GCF_056783735.1 Eptatretus burgeri | reverse complement strand
AATTTCTCTAACATTTTTTTGGGGGGGGGGTAGCGATATTTTTGGGGGGGTTGGAAATCGCAAAATATGTAGAAATGCAAAAAAATATTTCTATTTTTTGGGGGGGGTAACAATTTTTTTTTGGGGGGGGTGGAAATCACTTAAAACATGTAGAAATGCAAAAAAAAAAAAATTCCCCAAACATTTTTTTTTGGGGGGGGGGGGTTGGAAATCACTTAAAATATGTAGAAATGCAAAAAAAAATTTTCTCCAACAATTTTTTTTGGGGGGGGGGGGGGTAAAAAAAATTTTCTGGGGGTTGAAAATCACTTAAAACATGTAGAAAAAAAAAATTTTCTCTAACATTTTTTTCTATCTGTCAGGGACGAGAATCAGGTCAGAAACAAAAAATTTTGTCAGGTCAGGTTCGATCTGTGACCTGCTACAGGTACCATGTAAACCTGTACTAACCTGTTCCATGGTCGGGTTGTCGGCGACTAAACCGTCTCCCCCACCAGGTTTTCTGGTGAGGAGGGTGTTTGGATATGGACACCCAGCAGGATTAAAAACAAAACCTGTCAAAGGGCGGAGGAGCTAATTGTGAGCCAACGGCCATCCATATCTAGTGCCCAACTGTGTCTGCGGACGTCCTCCTGCAGTTGGGTTACTTCTTATTAGGAGGTTGGTGGCAGGATTTGCACTCCAGCCACCGTAAAACGCTTCATTCCGCAAAACGCAAAAACGCAAAAAAATCTGAAAACCCACTCCGTGGGAGTACCTCCTGTGCAGCTTCCCTTCGCAGGGGCAGCTCACCGGATGATGGGATTGGGGCAAAGCCTTCGGGACCCCCAATCTTTGATAGGAGGGAAACCACGGGGTAACATCCCTGGGTCAGATTGCGGGAGAGTGTGTCGGAGTGGTGCTGAGGTGTCGTCCACCAGGCGGCGGTCTCCTTGGGTTAACCTGAGGCGGTCCCTTCCGGTGGGTGCCTGGAATGTCCTATCCCTAAGAGGATGATCACCTGTCTCTGTTATCATCTGAGCTCAAGCGTTTGGACATCGGGGTTGCAGCTCTCTCTGAGGTTCGGAGACCGGATTGCGGCGAGATAATGGTGGGTGGTTACACCTACTATTGGTCTGGTCGCTCTGATGGTTACCATACCCAAGGAGTTGCTGTAGCTGTGTCCAATAAGCTGACCCCAATGATAATTGAGGTAACACCGGTCAACGAGCGTATTATGAGATTAAGGATTCGTCACTCCTTAGGTGTCATTTCCCTGGTCTCTATTTATGCTCCGACTGAGGCGAGTGATGTTACCGTGAAGGACACATTCTACGCCACACTCGAGTCTGTGGTTGATCAGTGCCCCAGACGAGATACACTTCTAGTCTTGGGGGATTTCAATGCATCGACTGGAACTGATAGGGATGGTTATGAGGTGTGTGTTGGTCCCCATGGGTCAGGAACTATGAACCAGAATAGCACTAAGTTCCTTGACTTTGCAAGAAGTCATGGACTTAGGGTGGCTGGTTCATGGTTCAGCGCCCGCAAAGCTCATCGCTGGACTTGGTATTCCAACGCTGGCGGTGTGGCAAAGAGATTGACCATGTCCTCATTGACGGTCGCTGGAGGATGATCCAGAACTGCAGGGTCTACCGAGTGCTCAGTTCCTCAATACTGACCACAGGCTTGTTGTAGCAACTCTAAAGCTGCACCTTAAATCCTGGAGAATGGTACCATCCCAGCCTAGGCTGGATGTTGCCAAGCTCAGGGATGAGAGAGTAGCTGAGGAGTTTGCGAACAGGCTGAGTGGACACTTGGGGGGTCTGGGTGCTTTGGGGGGTCCTGAAGAGTTGTGGAACACCTTCAAGACCACCGTCCTTGATGTTGCCGGTGGATGCCTTGGAGTTCACCGCATGGCAAAGAAGAATTTTGTCTCTCAAGGGACACTGGATACCATTGACCAGAGTCGCAGGGCCAGGCTGAATGGCAGAGCTGAGCTGTTCAGGGAGCTGAGGCGTAAAACTGTACGTGCACTGAGGGTGGACAAGGAGGCCTATGTGCGAGGAATCTGTGAGGGGGTAGAGCATCACCTGTGGACAGGTGATTCTCGTCCCGCTTACAGGGAATTCGCGCATTACGTTCATCCAAGCCCATCCCTCGGAGCACTGCAGTTCGAGCAGAGAGTGGTAGGCTCTTGACAGAGGAGTCTGAAGTGAAGGCCCGCTGGGCCGGTTACTTCGAGCGGTTGTACCAGGCTGATCCCCCAGCTGTCGAGTTGGACGTCAAGGGTGTTACAATCCCTGTTGCTGACCCTCGAATCAACTGTGGTCCACCATCGCTTGTGGAAACACGGGCTGCGGTGAACCAGTTGAAACGGGGCAAAGCTCCAGGGATCTGTGGCATCCATGCCGAACTTCTCAAGGCTGGTGGAAATGCTGCACTCGTGTCGTTGCATGCAGTTTTGTGCTCTGCCTGGAACACAGGCATCATCCCAACTGACTGGAAGAGGGGCCTTGTTGTCCCTCTCTGGAAAGGAAGGGTGATCGCCAAGACTGCAACAACTACCGAGGGGTGACGCTGCTCTCAGTGCCGGGCAAGGTCTTTGCTCGGATAATTCTTGATAGGGTTCGCCACCATCTGCTTGAGCACCAGCGTCCAGAGCAGTCAGGCTTTACACCAAAGAGGTCAACGATTGACCGTATCCTTGCACTTCGTGTACTCACCGAACGCAGACGAGAGTTTCGGCAGGGGCTGCTTGCAGCCTATGTTGATCTCTGTAAAGCGTTCGATTCAGTGAATCGGGATGTCCTCTGGAGGATTCTTGGTCTTCGTGGGGTGCCACCAAAACTGATCGATCTGATGTCTGAACTCTACTCTGGTACTGAGAGTGCTGTGAAGTGTGGTGGTACCGCCTCTGACTTATTTCCAGTTGTTACTGGAGTTCGTCAGGGATGCGTACTTGCCCCCACACTTTTCAGCACTTGTATGGACTGGATTTTTGGGAGGATGTCGGAGAGATCAAGTTGCGGTGCATCGTTTGGCAATGTCAAGATCTCGGACCTTGATTTTGCAGATGATGCAGTCATCTTTGCGGAGACTTTAGACATCCTCTTGGGGGCCCTCGAGGTGCTGAATGAGGAGTCGGAGCCGTTGGGATTACGGATTTCTTGGGTCAAAACAAAGATCCAGGCTTTCGGTGACATCTTGGATGCTGCTGTCCTGTCTGTGTCTGTTTGTGGTGAGGATGTTGAGGTCGTGGATAGATTCACTTACCTTGGCAGTGATATTCATGTCTCCGCAGGTTGTGAGCCGGAGGTCAATAGACGTCTGGGTCGGGCCTGGGGAGTCATGGATTCACTGGATCATGGGGTGTGGCGCTGCCGGTACCTGTGCGGGAGGACGAAAGTCCGAGTCTTCAGGTCCATGGTACTTCCAGTCTTGCTCTATGGGTGCGAGACTTGGACTTTGACCAAGGATCTGAGACGGAGACTTAATTCCTTTGGTACCAGGTCTCTTCGGAGAATCCTTGGCTATCGCTGGTCGGATTTTGTGTCCAACGAGCGGTTGCTGAGAGAGACTCGGATGAGATTTGTTACCTGCATAGTCCGTGAGCGTCAGCTGCGGCTGTATGGACATGTGGCTTGTTTTCCTGACGCTGATCCTGCTCACCAGATTCTCTCAGCGAGGGAGTCTCATGAGTGGAGGAGGCCAGTGGGCCGACCACGTGCCTCATGGTTACAGCAGGTTGATCATCATCTCAAGGAGATGGGGATGGGCCTGGCATCTGCCTGGGGGATGGCCAGACGGAGGCCCCTGGAGTACCGGCGGAAAGTGGACGCAGCGACGCGCTGTTCTGGCACATGCTCCCATACCTGACCCCATGTAGAAATGCAACAAAAAAACTTCTTTTTTGGGGGTGGGGGTAACAATTTTTTTGGGTGGGGTTGGAAATCACTTAAAACATGTAAAAATGCAAAAAAAAAATTCTCACAATTTTTTTTGGAGGGGGCGGGGGGGGTTGGAAATCACAAAATATGTAGAAATGCAAAAAAAAAAAATTTCTCTAACAATTTTTTTTTTGGGGGGGGGACCAAATCCAAAATTTAATGGCATGATCCTTGGACCATACCTAATCCCCCACCAAGTTTTGTTGAAATCCGTCGAGGAGTTTTTCCGTAATACTGTTCACAAACAAGCAAACAAACACACAGGAAGGGGTGAAAACAGTAACCTCCATCCATATTTGAAGATGGCGGAGGTTAAATACTAGAGGGGGAGCACTCGGGAGAGTGCAAAACCTCCGCCGCCAATATTGATGGGTCACAGAAGTGAACCTTATATCTTATTCATTAAATATGATGTCAACAGTGCTAACAGTTATAGTTCTTTTCTCCATTTTTTTTTTTTTTTGGGAGGGGGGGGGTTGGAAATCACTTAAAACATGTAGAAATGCAAAAAAAAAAATTTTTCTCTAACATTTTTTTTTGGGGGTAACAATATTTTTTTTGGGGGGGGTTGGAAATCACAAAATATATAGAAATGCAAAAAAAAATTTCTATTTTTTTGGGGGGGGGGTAACAATTTTTTTTGGGGGGGGGTTGAAAATCACTTAAAACATGTAGAAATGCAAAATATATATATTTTCTCTAAAAAAATTTTTGGGGGGGACCAAGTCCAAAATTTAATGGCATGATCCTTGGACCATACCTACCCCCCCCCCCACCAAGTTTCGTCGAAATCCGTCGAGGAGTTTTTCGTAATACTGTTCACAAACAAACAAATAAACAAACAAACACACAGGAAGGGGTGAAAACAGTAACCTCCATCCATCTTCGAAGATGGCGGAGGTTAAATACTAGAGGGGGAGCACTCGGGAGAGTGCAAAACCTCTGCCGCCAATACTGCTGGGTCACTCAAGTGAACCTTATATCTTATTCATTAAATATGATGTCAACAGTGCTGACAGAGTTATAGTTCTTTTCTCCAACATTTTTTTTTGCGGTGGGGTGGGGGGGGGAGTTGGAAATCACTTAAAACATGTAAAAATGCAAAAAAAAAAATCGAAATTTTGTTGAAAAAAAAAGTTGCAAAAATTTTTTTTTCTCTAACAATTTTTTTTGGGGTGGTGGTTGGAAATCACTTAAACATGTATAAAAGCAAAAAAAAAAAATTCTTTTTTTTGGGGGGGGGGGTAACAATTTTTTTTGGAGGGGTTGGAAATCACTTAAAACATGTAAAAATGCAAAAAAAAAAATTTTCAAACATTTTTTTGGGGGGGTTGGAAATCACTTAAAATATGTAGAAATGCAAAAAAAATTTTCTCTAACAATTTTTTTTTTGGGGGGGTGACAAAATTTTTTTTGGGGGGTTGGAAATCACTTAAAACATGTAGAAATGCAAAAAAAATTATTTTTTGGGGATGGGGTAACAATTTTTTGTGGGGGGTTGGAAATCACTTAAAACATGTAAAAATGCAAAAAAAAAATTTCTCACAATTTTTTTTGGGGGGCGGGAGGGTTGGAAATCACAAAATATGTATAAATGCAAAAAAAAAAATTTTCTCTAACATTTTTTTGGGGGGGGTAACAATATTTTTTTGGGGGGGTTGGAAATCACAAAATATGTAGAAATGCAAAAACAATTTATATTTTTTTGGTGGGGTTAGAAATCACAAAATATGTAGAAATGCAAAAAAATTCTATTTTTTGGGGGGGGTAACAATTTTTTTGGGGGGGGTTGGAAATCACTTAAATCATGTAGAAATGCAAAAAAAAACATTTCTCTAACAATTTTTTTTGGGAGGGGGGTTGGAAATCACTTAAAACATGTAGAAATGCAAAAAAAAAAAATTTCTCTAACAATTTTTTTGTGGGGGGGGACCAAGTCCAACATTTAATGGCATGATCCTTGGACCATACCTAACCCCCCCCCCCCACCAAGTTTCGTCGAAATCCGTCAAGGAGTTTTTCCGTAATACTGTTCACGAACAAACAAACAAACAAACAAACACACAGGAAGGGGTGAAAACAGTAACCTCCATCCATCTCTGACGATGGCGGAGGTTAAATACCAGAGGGGGAGCACTCGGGTGAGTGCAAAACCTCCGCCACCAAATCTGCTGGGTCACTGAAGTGAACCTTATATCTTATTCATTAAATATGATGTCAACAGTGCTAACAGTTATAGTTCTTTTCTCCATTTTTTTTTTTTTGGGGGGGGGGGTTGGAAATCACTTAAAATATGTAGAAATGCAAAAAAAAAATTCTCTAACAATTTTTTTTGGTGGGGGTAACAATTTTATTTGGGGGGGGGGGTTGGAAATCACTAAAAACATGTAGAAATGCAAAAAAAAAGAAATCGAAATGTTGAAAAAAAAGTTGCAAAAATTTTTTTTCTCTAACAATTTTTTTTGGGGGGGGTTGGAAATCACTAAAAACATGTAGAAATGCAAAAAACAAAATTCTATAACAATTTCTTTTGGGGGGGTTGGACATCACTTAAAACATGTAGAAATGCAAAAAAAAAAAATTCTCTAACAATTTTCGGGGGGGGTAACAATTTTTGGGGAGGTTGGAAATCACTTAAAACATGTAGAAATGCAAAAAAAAATTTTTAATCTTTTTTTGGGCGGGGGGTAACAATTTTTTTTGGGGGGGGTTGGAAATCACTGAAAACATGTGTTAATACAAAAAAAAAATTTTTCTCTATTTTTTTTTGGGGGGGGGGGTGGTGGGACCAAGTCCAAAATATAATGGCATGATCCTTGGACCATACCTAACCCCCCCACCAAGTTTCGTCGAAATCCGTCGAGGACTTTTTCCGTAATACTGTTCACAAACAAACAAACAAACAAGCATTCATAGACTGGTACTTACGAAATCGTCAACTTGACCTCTGACCTTGTCTAATAAAAGCTGTCTCTAGAGAAGGTAATGACGCAAACCAGAAGTTTCTACGATGATTCTGTTCCAAACCATCAAAATCGAATGTTTTGGATGTTTGACCTCACTGTGACCTTGACCTTTGACCGATTGTGACCAAAATCTAATCAGCGCTAGCCACCACCCTCCTGAATCACGTGCTGTAATTTGACATTGGTAGCTTCTTCCGTTCTCGAGTTATCATTTTTTGGATGTTTGACCTCACTGTGACCTTGACCTTTGACCGATTTTGACCAAAATTTAATCAGCACAAGCCATCACCCTCCTGAATCACGTGGTACAATCTGACATTGGTAGCTTCTTCCGTTCTCGAGTTATCTGTACCAAACCATCAAAAATCGAATATTTGACCTCACTGTGACTTTGACCTTTGACCGATTTTGACCAAAATCTAATCAGCACTAGCCATCACCCTCCCGAATCACGTGGTGTAATTTGACATTGGTAGCTTCTTCCGTTCTCGAGTTATCGTGCCTACAAACAAACAAACAAACAAACAAGCAGTCATAGACTGGGACTTACAAAATCGTCAACTTGACCTCTGACTTTGTCTCATAAAAGCTTTCTCTAGAGAAGGTAGCGACGCAAACGAGAAGTTTCTACGATGATTCTGTATCAAACCATCAAAAATCGTAACGTCGACCGAAGCAAAAATCTCCATTTCTCCACGCAATTATATTATACCTAAACGTAACTCAACGACGCGTCTGCTCGAGAGCACTGCATCATGGGATGACCCGTGACCCGTCGAGTAAAATATTTTTCATTCAATCTTAAAATGTCTCCAAAACATCGGATTTTTACCAGAATTTCGACAACCGAGTTTTAAGCGTCCTAAGTGATCGCAAAAACCGAAGACAAAATTAAAATCGAAGTTAAAACGAACTCGTAACGTCGAGCGAAGCAAAAATACTCCATTTCTCCCCATGAATTTACGGAATTATGTTTGACCTCACTGTATAGCCTGGTGTTGGCGCAGTGGTTATGGCAGCGGCTTGGGATCCAAAAGGTCCTGAGTTCAAACCCCGTTGGGCTACTGAATTAATACACCAGGGGGTTGACTCAGCCCGTCATCCTTCCGAGGTCGGCGAAATGAGTACCAGTGTACTGGGCCGGTGTATACCCCGGTTAAAATAGGTGTACCATATCCCTGTGTCGTAAGAGGTGACCAGGGTTGCGTCAGGAAGGGCATCCGGCGTAAAACATGTGCCAAATCACTATGCGGATCATACGGATGATCCGCTGTGACGACCCCGAACGGGAGCGGCCGAAAGAAGAAGAAGAAGAGAGGATGTTTGACCTCACTATGACCTTGACCTTTGACCGATTTTGACCAAAATATAATCAGCACTAGCCATCACGCTCCTGAATCACGTGGTGTAATTTGACATTGGTAGCTTCTTCCGTTCTCGAGTTATCGTGCCTACAAAAACAAACAAACAAAGAAACAAACAAACGGAAGTCATCAATATACTTTCGAAATCTTTAGATTTCGTAAGTAACAAACAAACAAACAAGCAGTCATCGACTGGTACTTACGAACTCATCAACTTGACCTCTGACCTTGTCTAATAAAAGCTGTCTCTAGAGAAGGTAGCGACGCAAACCAGAAGTTTCTACGATGATTCTGTACCAAACCATCAAAAATTGAATGTTTTGGATGTTTGAACTCACTGTGATCTTGACCTTTGACCGATTTTCACCAAAATCTAATCAGCGCTAGCCACCACCCTCCTGAATGACGTGGTGTAATTTGACATTGGTAGCTTCTTCCATTCTCGAGTTATCATTTTTTGGATGTTTGACCTCACTGTGACCTTGACCTTTGACCGATTTTGACCTAAATCTAATAAACGCTAGCCACCACCCTCCTGAATCACGTGGTGTAATTTGACATTGGTAGCTTCTTCCGTTCTCGAGTTATCATTTTTTGGATGTTTGACCTCACTGTGACCTTGACCTTTGACCGATTTTTACCTAAATCTAATGAGCGCTAGCCATCACCCTCCTGAATCACGAGGTATAATTTGACATTGGTAGCTTCTTCCGTTCTCGAGTTATTTGTACCAAACCATCAAAAATCGAATATTTGACCTCACTGTGACCTTGACCTTCGACCGATTTTGACCAAAATCTAATCAGCACTAGCCATCACCCTCCTGAATCACATGGTGTAATTTGACATCAGTAGCTCCTTCCATTCTCGAGTTATCGTGCCTACAAACAAACAAACAAGCAGTCATAGACTGGTACTTACGAAATCGTCAACTTGACCTCTGACCTTGTCTAATAAAAGCTGTCTCTCAAGAAGGTAGCGACGCAAACCCGAAGTTTCTACGATGATTCTGTACCAAACCATCAAAAATCAAATGTTTTGGATGTTTGACCTCACTGTGACCTTGACCTTAGACCGATTTTGACCAAAATCTAATCAGCGCTATCCACCACGCTCCTGAATGACGTGGTGTAATTTGACATTGGTAGCTTCTTCCGTTCTCGAGTTTTCATTTTTTGGATATTTGACCTCACTGTGACCTTGACCTTTGACCGATTTTGACCAAAATCTAATCAGCACTAGCCATCACCCTCCTGAATCACGTGGTGTCATTTGACATTGGTAGCTTCTTCCGTTCTCGAGTTATCGTGCCTACAAACAAACAAACAAACAAACAAACATACAAACAAACAAACAAAGAAACGGAAGTCGTCAATATACTTACGAAATCTTTAGATTTCGTAAGAAACAAACCGAAGTCATCAATATACTTACGAAATCTTTAGATTTCGTAATTAACAAACACACAAACAAACTTGAGGGGGAGCACTATGTAGAGTGCAAAACCTCCGCCGCCAATACTGCTGGGACACTTAAGTGAACCTGATATCCTATTAATTGTAGGTCAAAACGGATCATACTCGACTGAACCACGATTGAATAAACTAAACTAGATTGACGCGCATGTAGAAATGCCAAAAAAATAGAATCGAAAATTTTTTGAAAAAAAAAGTTGCAAATTTTTTTTTTCTCTTACAAATTAATTTTTTGGGGTTGGATATCACTTAAAATATGTAGAAATGCAAAAAAAAATTTTTTTCTCTAACAATTTTTTTTTGGTGGGGGGTAACAATATTTTTGGGGGGGGTTAGAAATCACTTAAAACATGTAGAAATGCAAAAAAAAATCTTTTTTGGGGGTAACAATTTTTTGGGGGCGGGGGGTTGGAAATCACTTAAAATATGTAGAAATGCAAAAAAAAAAAAAAAATTTTCTCAAACAATTTTTTTTGGGGTGGGGGTGTAACAATATTTTTTGGGGGGTGGAAATCACTAAAAACATGTAGAAATGCAAAAAAATTTTTGTCTATTTTTTTGGGGGGGGTAAACAATTTTTGGGGGGTAACAATTTTTTGGGGGGGGTAAAAAAATTTTTGGGGGGGGTGGGGTTGAAAATCACTTAAAACATGTAGAAATGCAAAAAAAATTTTTTTTTTTGTCTAACAATTTTTTTTTAGGGGGGGGACCAAGTCCAAAATTTAATGGCATGATCCTTGGACCATACCTAACCCCCCCACCAAGTTTCGTCGAAATCCGTCGAGGAGTTTTTCCGTAATACTGTTCACAAACAAACAAACAAACACACAGGAAGGGGTGAAAACAGTAACCTCCATCCATCTTCGAAGATGGCGGAGGTTAAATACTAGAGGGGGAGCACTCGGGAGAGTGCAAAACCTCTGCCGCCAATACTGTTGGGTCACTCAAGTGAACCTTATATCTTATTCATTAAATATGATGTCAACAGTGCTGACAGAGTTATAGTTCTTTTCTCCATTTTTTTTTGGGGGGGGGGGTTGGAAATCACTTAAAATATGTAGAAATTGAAAAAAAAATTCTCTAACAATTTTTTTTGGTGGGGGTAACAATTTTATTTGGGGGGGGGGTTGGAAATCACTAAAAACATGTAGAAATGCAAAAAAAAGAAATCGAAATGTTGAAAAAAGTTGCAAAAATTTTTTTCTCTAACAATTTTTTTTTTTTTTTGGGGGGTTGGAAATCGCTTAAACATGTAGAAATGCAAAAAAAAAAATTTTGGGGGGTAACAAATTTTTTTGGGGGGGGTTGGAAATCACTTAAAATATGTAGAAATGCATAAAAAAATTTTCTATAACAATTTTTTTTGCGGGGGGGGTTGGAAATCACTTAAAACATGTAGAAATGCAAAAAAAACATTTCTCTGACAATTTTTTTTGGTTGGGGGGTAAAAAAAAAAATTTGGGGGGGGGGGGGTTGGAAATCACTTAAAACATGTGGAAATGCAAAAAAAAATTTTTTTTTCTCATATTTTTTTTTGGGGGGGGGGACAAAGTCCAAAATTTAATGGCATGATCCTTGGACCATACCTAACCCCCCCACCAAGTTCCGCCGAAATCCGTCGAGTTTTTTCCGTAATACTGTTCACAAACAAACAAACAGAAAGGGGTGAAAACAGTAACCTCAATCCATCTTCTAAGATAGCGGAGGTTAAATACTTGAGGGGGAGCACTCAGGAAAGTGCAAAACCTCCGCCGCCAATACTGCTGGGTCACTGAAGTGAACTTTATATCTTATTCATTAAATATGATGTCAACAGTGCTAACAGTTATAGTTCTTTTCTCCATTTGGGGGGGGGGGGGTGGGTTGGAAATCACTTAAAACATGTGGAAATGCAAAAAAAGAAATCGAAATTTTGTTGAAAAAAAGTTGCAAATTTTTTTTTCTCTAACAATTTTTTTTGGGGGGGGATCACTTAAAACATGTAGAAATGCAAAAAAAAATTCTCTAACAATTTCTTTTGGGGGAGGTTGGAAATCACTTAAAACATGTAGAAATGCAAAAAAAAAATTCTCTAACAATTTTTTTTTGGGGGGGGTAATAATTTTTTTTTTTTTTTTGGGGGGGGGGGTTGGAAATCACTTAAAACATGTAGAAATGCAAAAAAAAAAAAAAAAATCGAAATTTTGTTGAAAAAAAATAGCAAAAATTTTTTTTCTCTCGCAATTTTTTTGTTGGGGGGGGAATCACTTAAAACATGTAGAAATGTAAAAAAATATTTCTATAACAATTTCTTTTGGCAGGGTTGGAAATCACTTAAGACATGTAGAAATGCAAAAAAAAAAAAAAATTTCTCTAACAATTTTTTGGGGGGCAGGGGCGGTAACAATTTTTGGGGGGGAGGGGCGGTAACAATTTTTGGGGGGGTTGGAAATCACTTAAAACATGTAGAAATGCAAAAAAAATTTCCCTCTATTTTTTTGGGGGGGGTAACAATTTTTTTATGGGGGGGTTGGAAATCACTTAAAACATGTATAAATGCAAAAAAAAAAAAAATCTTTCTTTTTTTGGGGGGGGGGGTGGGGGGACAAAGTCCAAAATTTCATGGCATGATCCTTGGACCATACCTAACCCCCCACCAAGTTTCGTCGAAATCCGTCGAGGAGTTTTTCTGTAATACTGTTCACAAACAAACAAACAAACAAACAAACAAACAGAAAGGGGTGAAAACAGTAAGCTCCATCCATCTTCGAAGATGGCGGAGGTTAATAATAAACGCATTCTCTCCTGAACAATCTTATCCAAAACCTCCACTTTCTGAGGCAAAGACATCACTTTCCTAAACTTTTTTGCACTTGGTTCACGACTGGCAGTCGTTTTCCTCTTGGGAGCCATGGTTAAAAATCAATAAGGGCAATAATATCAGAATACAAAGGAATTGATTACGATTACACAGAAGATTACACCGAATGTACCGTTGATGTGGAGATAGGTACAGTACAGTACTGTACGCACTGCATGTCTCAGTTGCAACCTTCATCGCAACAGCACCGCAACAGCACCGCTAATTTATAATTATATGCGCAAAGTCAAATTATATGTGTAAGGTCGATACTGTTAACAATAATCACTTTTCTCCATCGTTTTATGTTTCAACATCATTATTAAAGGGAAACAAGAAAAAGCTGATGTTGGGAGATAACCATCATAACTCAGCTCAAAAACCCTGATTGGTCGAAATTATACCCTGCGATAACTAAATCAGTGCATAAGAGGTTGCCCGCGATTGGTGAAAAACCACAATATTCAAACCTGTGATACTTAAGTATTTACTGTTTCTGGAAATTTACGATAAGGCAAATGAGGAATTCAGGTTTAATTTTCGACATACGGAGGTAAGAATTGCTATAACAGAAATTTTGCATCTCAAAAACATCTAAACATATTTCAGAGGATGAGGAGGAGATTGGGACCATACTCTGTGCAGAGTGTTGGTGATGCTTAAACAGTCTCCTTGGCTATTGGGAATAATCCTGGACGGGTCACCACTCCGACACAGTATACCAGCAAGCTGGCACTCATTTTGCTGACCTCGGAAGGATGACAGGTCAAGTTAACCCCACCTGGTATTAATTCAACAGCTGAGCGGGATTTCAACTCAGGACCCTTGGATCCAAAGCCTGCCACCCTAACCATTAAACCAACACCAGGCATATATTTCAGAGGAAATATATATATATATATATATATATATATATATATATATATATATATATATATATATATATATATATATATATATATATATATATATATATATATATATGCATGATCTGTGTGTTTTATTTCCCGTTAGGGCATTTCATAATTGGCCGTTCGTCGATGCGTTTCATATTGCTTGATATATCACTCTTGCTTAACATATCTGGAAAGCGACCCTCGAGTGACAGTGGCAGCAGGAGTTAAACTTGATGTATTAAGGAGGTTTGATGAGGGGAAAAAACTGAGTGACATCGTGAAAGTGCTCAGTCCTTGCTACCTCCACAGTGGGCACAATAAAAGACAGTAAATGACAAAATAAGAACCAGTGCTCAACAAACCACCCCTCAGCCTTAAGACAAAGTATTTTAATAAAGTTTTAATATGAATTTTTTTTTTTTTACATCGTAGAGTTAAGAATTTGCTTTGTTGGAAGCTTTCTCCACTTTTACAAGGGGAGTATATGGGATAATTATATTTGATAAATGGAAATTCACCTAACGGTAGGATTATAAGGAACGTAACCCTTCCATATAATCGAGGGATGGGATTACTCTATCAACTTGAACACTGCAGAAGACAAATCGCCTTCTTGGCAATTCTGCAAATCTTCCATTTAGCAGTACTTGGCCAAAACATAACGTCATTTTACACCCCCCTCAACCAATCAAATTTTCCGCTCGCTTTCTCAGCATTGGGTCTATTGAGATTCATACAAAATCGCAGCTCGTCGGAAATATATGTCCTGCTTGGAAACACAAAGTGAGAGTTTAAAAGACCCTCCCAATGTTCTTTTTCTCAAGACTACATCGGGTAAGATGTTCGATGAACTTTCTAGTTTTATCAGTGTCAGCATGCATTGTTCTCACCATCATAGCTGGGAGGTGGTGCGCCCTGCCGATGTACACAACTCGTTCTCCCACATCAAACTGCTTTAGCACATCCATTTTACCTCTAAATTAATGATTTTCCTCACCTTCGATGCAGACACAGCAATTTCAACTGCCGGTCATTTTGCACACGTTTGCAGGGATTTGCTGAGGTTTAACAGGTGAAAACTCACAATAAATGTGCACATCACAACTGGATCTTAACCATTACTGTACGGCATTGATTTTAACTATGCGGTGTAGTGGTACAGTAGGTGTTATGTGTCATTGTAAACGCTTCCCACAGTAATTTGTGCACATTGTCATCTTTAAATTTTTAATTTTTCTATCTTCAAAACAACATTGTAATGAATGAATGCATTATAAATCGAATTATGTTCCCTGATTTGTCGGTGACATTCCAGTGAAACAACATAAATAGGAGCAACGTAAATAGAGGACTTGCTGTATATAAACTGTAGACTCAGAAAAACAAGGTGACAGAGCAAAGATTGGTAACATACTACACTGTGCGGTATATTTTTTGACATTTTGTTTTTGTTTTTTTCCCACTGATCTCAGGTTCATGAAATTAAGTCCAGAACAAAGGCATTAGGAGGCAACAATGCACTTTGACACAAATTTTAAGGAAATTTCATGAGTAGTCAAGGGTCAAATACAAATAGCACATGTGATTTGAACTTGGGTTCTTCATATCATGAGCCAGGAGTTAAGAAGGAAACACCATCAGGCCACCCAAAATCAACAGCAAATTTCTTTCCTTTTTCTGTTTCTACAGGTTTGGGCCCAGTGCCAGGCGAAGACAAATCAATCCGCTCGGGCCTACGTCAACCGCGTTCTTCCCATGTGTCAACCCAGTCTTTGCGGCCAATCCCTAATTCGAGTCACATATTGCAGGCAATCCCTGTTTCAGCTGAATATGCACATTCTACCCCTGTCTCTGGGCAATCAGGTGCAGTCAGCAAGACACAAAAGGATGTGCAATTCTCTGACACCAGCCCAGGTCAGACTCGTAGTTGTTTCAAAACTACAATCACACTTTCAGAAGTGTCTGTTTGTGTGTTTGTTTATGTGTATTATTTGAGAAGTGCCTGTTTGTTTATGTGTTTGTTTGTGTGTTTGTTTGACTTGTATGTACTCCTGAACCGCTGTATGAAATGAGTTTAAAATAGAACCACTGGACCTGCAGCTTATCTGGGCCCTGGCCTAATGTTGTCACCCAAATCTGTTAGCATTCTAACAGGTGGGTCGAAAGAAGAAGATTTTTGAAGAAATTTACGCGACCGCCATTTTGACGCACTTCCAGTCAAGTGATCGGCATGGCCTCCACAATTTAACGTCAGGACCCTGTCCTAATGTTGTAACCCAAATTTGGTAGTACTCTGACTGGCGGGTCTGGAGAAAAAAGATTTTTGAAGGAATTTATGTGATTTAACTAAAAATTGACTAAGTCGGCCATTTTTACACACTTCCGGTCACGCGATCAGAATGATCTCCACAATTTAACATCAGGACCCTGTCCTAATGTTGTAACCTAAATTTGGTAGCATTCCGACTGGTGGGTCTGGATAAGATTTTTGAAGAAATTTAGAAAGTTCACCATTTTAAAGCTACTTAAAGTCACATGACTGGAACCAACTTTGCAATCCCCATTAACAGTCAGGAGCAGAAGCTTGCTGCCAAATTTCAGCCGGATTGGACCAGCGGTCTAGCCGGAGTTATCGAAATAGGAGATGGACGGCCAGACAGACGGACAGACAGACAGATGGATGGGAGGGTACATGATGACATTACCTTCTTTGGAATTCCATTTCCAGATAAGCTAAAAACTGCTTTTTGTACTTGGGGTGTGAACAGGAAAGTTTTTTTGGAGTTAAAAAAACCGAATAGTCCCTGGGATTCAGCGTAGGGGTTCATTGGGGGGGGGGGCTAGGGGGAATTCTCTCCACGTAAATATGGGGATGATATAGCACCATCCCTAGTAGGAGGGGGTATTACAAGTCATACTAAAATGCTAATTCTGGGAGAATTAACCTGTTCGTAATTCTGAGGGAATTAACCCACCTCTAATTATTGGGGTATCAAGCTGCTTGTAAGGATGGGTTGTTCGCAAGTATCAGGAATTTATCAATCTTTGTTTGAATGGTCGAAGCAATATGAACGTTTTGCTTTCTCATTTGGCATGTATTTGTGAAAAACTTTGTGAAATACATCTGTCCTATTTGGTGCTTGGTTGGATATCAATCATGTGGTAAGGTTTTATTTGGGAATTAAATTGGCTGTCCCTAATTCTGAGCTCTGACTCTATGAGAAAATTTTAAGGTATAATGTTCATCATTCAACTTATTATGCCATCTGCCAATTTAAGAACATTAAGTACGTCTTTGCATCAGAGTTAATAAGAGTACAAGGAGGGTTTTGCATGTCCATGCTATTGTGAACATCGAATCTTACTCATGTAGCTGTGCCGACTTTCTTTTTGTGTGTAGTTTGGAATTTCGAGAAACCGACATGGAATTATTGTTCTCGAGATTTGTGGAAGTTGGTCACTTGGGCCTTGTACAGAAAGCATTATGATGGATCAGGAAACGTGTTCTAGTTTATTTTATAAAAGTCTCTTGGGGTACTCTGCGAGGAAGAACAAGCATTGCTCAGAGATTGAGGTTTGTCAAAACTCTGATGTCTAGCTCTTTTGCTTCTTTGTGTGCTGTTGAATTATTTGCAGATTGGAGTTCAGAAGAAGATGCTGAGGAAGATGTCAGTGGTGTGAAGGAGCAGCAGAAAGAAGAGAATGATATGAAAGAGGAAAGAGCAGTTTCTGTTGGTACTCAGCGAGGGTTATGGGACGAAGAGTCTGGTTTGGGCCTGTTGGCGCAATTTGCCACTTGGGCTGCGAGTGGCTTCCACTGCCAGGCTTCCCCACCACTCATGCTTCCTTCTTCTCAAGATAACTTGCACCTCGATCGGCCCAGTACTTTACCAAGCTCCATATCTGTCCTGCATCCCACGTCAAGTGTATCTCTAAATGGCAATGCAGAGGATGATGAGAATGCAGGAAAAGACAGAATCTGGAGTCTACAAGTGAGGGATTGGTTGTTGGCAAATAGCGGAGGCTCGGGGATTAGAAGGCCAATTCCAAGTGGACCTTGGGCACCTTGGGCATTGGCCCCTCCTGGACATGCTGGGGTTGAAGTTGAGATTGATGGTGATACCACCAGTGAAACAGAAAAGCATGACACAAGAAATGATGCAACAAATAAAAGAACTGGAGAGAGAAGTGGAATGGTAAGGATTGCTTTAATTTTAATCTTAGTTTTATTAAAAGGTCGTTTCACATTAATTTTATTTAGAATATTTCTTTGCTTGTGAAAGTGGAGATGAAACGTTGAATAATTGACAATAATTTATGTCACGTTGAACTGAAAGAGGGCGAGGATCTTAAAATGTTGTTTGGCATTTACAGCGTCATGACAGAACCGGTGTAACAGCCAAAGTCAACCCAACTCAAGCCACCTTTTCCACACCAGCGAGATTGGGTAAAAAAGGCAACAGAAACCAAGGACGTGGGCAGGAACCAAAAAAGGTCAATAACGTGTCACAATTTGCATAATTAACATTCCCACACCTCTTCTTACATTTCTGTGCCTGTGCAGGAAATTGATACTTTACTTCTACTACCATTACTACGACTACTATTATTATAATCACGACAAGTAGGCACCTCCGCCCGCCAGGCTCGAGTACCCGTATCGGCCCACTCATCATGGATGGCCGCTTTGTGTCCGGGGACTCAGAAACGTAAATATGTCAAGGATAGCAACGCGACCAATATAGTAATCAGTAGGATGAGTCATGAGGTGAGGAAAACGTGGGATAAAGACACCACACTGTAATCACCAGGATGAGTCATGAGATGAGGAAAATGTGGGATAAAGACGCCGCACTGTAATCACCAGGATGAGTCATGAGATGAGGAAAATGTGGGATAAAGACGCCACATTGTAATCACAAGGATGAGTCATGAGATGAGGGAAATGTGGGATAAAGACACCGCACTTTAATCAGTATGATGAGTCATGAGGTGAGGAAAACGTGGGATAAAGACGCCACACTGTAATCAGTATGATGAGTCATGAGGTGAGGGAAATGTGGGATAAAGACGCCACACTGTAATCAGTATGATGAGTCATGGGGTGAGGAAAATGTGGGATAAAGACGCCGCACTGTAATCACCAGGATGAGTCATGAGATGAGGAAAATGTGGGATAAAGACGCCACACTGTAATCACAAGGATGAGTCATGAGATGAGGGAAATTTGGGATAAACACACCGCACTTTAATCAGTATGATGAGTCATGAGATGAGGAAAATGTGGGATAAAGATGCCACACTGTAATCACAAGGATGAGTCATGAGATGAGGGAAATGTGGGATAAAGACACCGCACTGTAATCAGTATGATGAGTCATGAGGTGAGGACAACGTGGGATAAAGACGCCACACTGTAATCAGTATGATGAGTCATGAGGTGAGGAAAATGTGGGATAAAGACACCGCACTGTAATCAGTATGATGAGTCATGGGGTGAGGAAAATGTGGGATAAAGACGCCGCACTGTAATCACCAGGATGAGTCATGAGATGAGGAAAATGTGGGGTAAAGACGCCACACTGTAATCACAAGGATGAGTCATGAGATGAGGGAAATGTGGGATAAAGACACCGCACTTTAATCAGTATGATGAGTCATGAGGTGAGGAAAACGTGGGATAAAGACCCCACACTGTAATCACCAGGATGAGTCATGAGATGAGGAAAATGTGGGATAAAGCCGCCACACTGTAATCACAAGGATGAGTCATGAGATGAGGGAAATGTGGGATAAAGACACCGCACTTTAATCACTATGATGAGTCATGAGGTGAGGAAAACGTGGGATAAAGACCCCACACTCTAATCAGTATGATGAGTCATGAGGTGAGGAAAATGTGGGATAAAGACGCCACACTGTAATCACAAGGATGAGTCATGAGATGATTGAAATGTGGGATAAAGCCACCGCACTTTAATCAGTATGATGAGTCATGAGGTGAGGAAAACATGGGATAAAGATGCCACACTGTAATCAGTAGGATGAGTCATGAGGTGATGAAAACGTGGGAGAAAGACGCCGCACTGTAATCAGTAGGATGAGTCAGGAGTTGAGGAAAACGTGGGAGAAAGACGCCGCACTGTAATTACAAGGATGAGTCATGAGGTGAGGAAAATGTGGGATAAAGACGCCACAGGGTCATTCCGTGCCAATCACCTAATTTTCAAAAACCTCCCCAGGTCACCTCCTCAGATTTTGCTGTAAAAATTCTTAAATGTAGATCTATATGGCTCTACCCACCATGCAAAAGATTACCTTTAAATTCCTCATAGTTTAAAAAATATCTATCTCTAGAGACCTTTGAAATTTGGCACTAAAAATGCCAAATGTGAAAAACGCATTTTTTTTCAAATTCAGTGGCTTATAATTTTATAATGGACTCCTCCAGAAAGTTAATATTGCAAATATTTACAAATTGACATCCACGTTTTTCAATTATGGCATCAGATAGCTTCTGGGATGCATATTTCTCACTCTATAGGAAGCTAAAAATTGCTTTTGGGCCAAAACGAACTAAAATAATGTGAAACTATAGGAGCCCTCCTGAAAATATAGAACAACTTATAATTTTTTCCTCATAACACAGTCATTATAGGGTCATTATCTATCCATAGATACATTTTTGTTGGGATAATACAGTTCGGTGATGAATTATAAAAGTTTAACATAAGTCCTTGCCTTCGATGACTCTAAAATGGACCAATTTTGTCCCCTGGTTTGACCATGTAGCTCGGGGTTTAGGATCTTCATTTTTTTTCGAAAGATTGCCTCATATAAGATGTATCTACTGACCGAATAATTTTATCTAACGCTCATGGCTTCATAGTAAAACAAATTTTTATTTACTTTCACGTTTTTTTTTATAATTACTCACTTTTTTCATATTCAGAGGTTTATAAATCTTAAATGGAACTATCCAGGAAAGAGTTACTGCAGAATTTTATAAACTGGTATACAAAATTTCAGAATGTGGCATCAGAATGTCTCTAGAAAGCACATACTCCAAGTTTTAGGAAGTCAAATATGGCAATTTGGCCCACTTGGTACAAAACAAGGTGAACTTGCAGGGGTGCGCATGAGGCTAAATTATGCTTCTTATTAGACATTAGTGATAAGGATGTTATTTATTCAGAAATACATGCTAATGATTACTTTCGTAAGCGATTGCAAATTATAAATTTGAACATATTTGATTAGTTTAGTAGCAGCTTTTTTATTTACAGATATACAGAGACAATGAATATTAGTAATTTTTATACCTTAGAACACTCTTTAATGACCTTTCATCTTTTATGACATTCATTATCATGATTATCTAGCACTCAGAGGCACAGAATTTTACATCTTAGAAAACAGGTCTTGAACATGCTTAAAGTCATGCTGTGACAGTTGGTACTGACGTCCACCAGATTTTATGTCAGGGGCCTCAACCACACAAAGAATGTCGAGTAATGGCACCCAGCATTGATCTTTCTTTTTTCTGGAGGCCATGAGAATATTCACCATTTCTGGTCAAAGTGGCATTTTCAACTTCCTACAGATCGAAACATATGCATTTATCAGCCATTCTGATAACAGATCCTTAAATGTCATATGCCAGTTTATAAATATCTGCAGTATCACTTTGCTAGAGTGTTCAGTTTCAGATTTATAAGCTCATGAATATGAAAAAAGTGAATAATTATAAAAAAACGTGCATGTAAATAAAAATTTATTTTAATATGAAGCCATGGGCGTTAGATAAAATTATTCGGTCAGTAGACACATCTTATATGAGGCAATCTTTCGGAAAAAAATGGAGATCCTAAACCCCGAGCCACATGGTCAAACCAGAGGACAAAATTGGTCCGTTTTAGAGCCCTCGGAGGCAAGGGCTTATTTTAAAACTTTTATAATTCATCATCTAACTGTATTATCCCAGCAAAAATGTATCTATGGACAGATACTGACCCTAAAATCACTGTTATGAGGAAAAAAATTCTAAGTTCCATATTTTCAGGAGGGCTCCTATAGTTTCACATTATTTTAGCTCGTTTTGGCCAAAAAGCCATTTTTAGCTTCCCATAGAGTGAGAAATATGCATCCCAGAGGCTATCTGATGCCATAATTGAAAAATTTGGATGCCAATTAGTAAATATTTGCAATATTATTTTTCTCGAGGAGTCCATTACAAAATTATAAGCCACTGAAGTTGGAAAAAAATGCCTTTTTCACATTTGGCATTTTTAGGGCCAAATTTCAAAGGTCTCTAGAGATAGATATTTTTAAAACTATGAGGAATTGAAAGCTAATCTTTTGCATGGTGGGTAGAGCCATATAGATCTACATTTAAGAATTTTTCCAGCAAAATCTGAGGAGGTGACCAGGGGACCCTTAGGTGAGTTGGCACGGAATGACCCCACACTGTAATCACCAGGGTGATTCAGGAGGTGAGGAAAACGTGGGATAAAGACGCCACACTGTAATCAGTAGGATGAGTCAGGACGTGAGGAAAACGTGGGAGAAAGACTCCGCACTGTAATCACCAGGATGAGTCATGAGATGAGGAAAATGTGGGATAAAGACACTGCACTGTAATCACAAGGATGAGTCATGAGGTGAGGAAAATGTGGGATAAAGATGTCGCACTGTAATCACCAGGATGAGTCATGAGATGAGGAAAAAGTGGGATAAAGACACTGCACTGTGATCATCAGGATGAGTCATGAGGTGAGGTACATGTGGGATAAAGACGCCTCACTGTAATCACCAGGATGAGTCAGGAGATGAGGAAAATGTGGGATAAAGACGCCGCACTGTATTCACCAGGATGAGTCATGAGGTGAGGACAATGTGGGATAAAGACGCCGCACTGTAATCACCAGGATGAGTCAGGAGATGAGGAAAATGTGGGATAAAGACACCGCACTGTAATCACCAGGATGAGTCATGAGGTGAGGACAATGTGGGATAAAGACTCCGCACTGTAATCACCAGGATGAGTCATGAGGTGAGGACAATGTGGGATAAAGACGCCGCACTGTAATCACCAGGATGAGTCATGAGGTGAGGATAATGTGGGATAAAAACACCGCACTGTAATCACCAGGATGAGTCATGAGGTGAGGATAATGTGGAATAAAAACACCGCACTGTAATCACCAGGATGAGTCATGAGGTGAGGACAATGTGGGATAAAGACTCCGCACTGTAATCACCAGGATGAGTCATGAGGTGAGGACAATGTGGGATAAAGACGCCGCACTGTAATCACCAGGATGAGTCATGAGGTGAGGACAATGTGGGATAAAGACTCCGCACTGTAATCACCAGGATGAGTCATGAGGTGAGGATAATGTGGGATAAAAACACCGCACTGTAATCACCAGGATGAGTCATGAGGTGAGGACAATGTGGGATAAAGACGCCGCACTGTAATCACCAGGACGAGTCATGAGGTGAGGACAATGTGGGATAAAGACTCCGCACTGTAATCACCAGGATGAGTCATGAGGTGAGGACAATGTGGGATAAAGACTCCGCACTGTAATCACCAGGATGAGTCATGAGGTGAGGACAATGTGGGATAAAGATGCCGCACTGTAATCACCAGGATGAGTCATGAGGTGAGGCCAATGTGGGATAAAGACGCCGCACTGTAATCACCAGGATGAGTCATGAGGTGAGGACAATGTGGGATAAAGACTCCGCACTGTAATCACCAGGATGAGTCATGAGGTGAGGACAATGTGGGATAAAGATGCCGCACTGTAATCACCAGGATGAGTCATGAGGTGAGGCCAATGTGGGATAAAGACTCCGCACTGTAATCACGAATATTGTATTCACTGCTGTGAGAGGTGAGGTAACACGAGTTGACAGCGGCTACACCCACGAGATGGGAATAATTGTGGCTGTTAAAAATCCGATCAATCATTTTCTTCTTCTGATTCTTCTTCTTCTTCTTGTGATTATTTTTTATTTTTTGATGGTCTAAGATTCGTGGAGGAGCTGCAAAACAAATCATGCACACACATTCAGACAAATACACGAGACAACACAGGTTTTGATTTCAGACAAACGCTGCTGCTGACCTTGAGGAAAGTGACGTAACCGCAGGGTAATCACCAGGATGAGTGTGGGATAAAGACGCCGCACTGTAATCACCAGGATGAGTCATGAGGTGAGGACAATGTGGGATAAAGACGCCGCACTGTAATCACCAGGATGAGTCAGGAGATGAGGAAAATGTGGGATAAAGACACCGCACTGTAATCACCAGGATGAGTCATGAGGTGAGGACAATGTGGGATAAAGACTCCGCACTGTAATCACCAGGATGAGTCATGAGGTGAGGACAATGTGGGATAAAGACTCCGCACTGTAACACATTCACATTCAAACATTCTTTTACACATTCAAACAAGTATAAGGATTACAAATATATTGCAGTCTGGTGACATCACATTCTTGCTACACACTCAGTGGGACAATGAAGTCAAATTTTCCCTCTCCCCACGGAATACCCACCCATGTTGTTTATCTGTGCTCTGTCCTCTAAATGCTAAGTGTCAAGTGAGGAAGCAACGTGTAACGTTTTTTGGCTTTGGTATAACTCGACCAGGGTCACAATCGAACCTCTGACCTCCCTGACTCAGATTGGACATTCTAACTATTATGTCACTACTGGGGATCACAAAGGTCTATTTCTGCCCCCCTCCTTACCTCCCCCCCACATTTCCAGTCCCCACCACTCAGAAGTGTTTGATTTTTTTCCCCTCCCAACCATATGACGCAATGACATGATATGATTGTACTGCTGTACAGTGAGATGACAATACTCCGAAACATTTCATAATTCTACCTAATATAACTTTTAGATCACACAAAAATGTTGAGGTTGTTTGGAAGTTGCAAACATTTTCAGCAAGAGTAAAGAAAAACAATCGATGATTTAAGTTTTTTTTTTTTAAAGTGCTGCTTATTGCTTAACAATTTTACTTTTCTCTTTCCTCATCCCAATCACCCTAATCCCTCACCCTCCTGTTGTTTTTTTCTGACCATATAGTCTCGTCCGGTGGGACGGCTGCTTCAAAGTTTTTGTGCTGACAAAGACTTTTCTCCTTATAGTAGTTCCGATTCAGAGACAGAAGAACATCATCCTTCGTCTCCATCCCATCCTCTGGGTACACAATTCATACCTATTTCGATTATCCTCATGTTATCGTGTCCCTTGATGTGGAATTTGAGTTAAACACACAACTTTCACAATTTAGCTGTCTTGGGCATGAAGCATAAATATTTATACTCAAGACTGTTATGTTGACAAGTCATGGGATAAGAAACAATACAGCTTTATTGCTGAGAAGTTATCAACAGGCTGATGGATGTCACGATACACAATGGTGCAGGTCACTGTAGGTGATGTCACGTCCGGAAATCGCATAACCTGGAAGGTATCCTGTAACGGAATCCCACACTTCCCCTTTCAAAGTTGCAGGATACATATAATGTATAGTATTCCTGTCATTCAACATCCTCCGTCAAAGAGCGCTGATGAGGTTGCGCATGTACAGTGACATCAGAAAGTATTCACACCCCTTGACTTTTGTCAAATTTTGTTGTTGCAGCCTGAATTTAAAAAAGGATTAAATTTACATTTTTTGTCACCGATGTACACAAAATACCCCATAATAACAAAAGTGAAAACATGTTTTCAGAAATTTTTACAAATATATTGAAAATGTAAAGCTGAAATGTCAAATTTACATAAGTATTCAGCCCCCTGCAATGACCAGGATGAGTCATGAGATGAGGAAAACGTGGTATAAAGGCGCCACATTGTAATTATTTTTTGATAGTGTAAGGTGGAGGAGCGAGATACTTTACATAAGTATTCAAATCCCGCTCAGCTGTTGAGTTAATACCAGGTGGGGTTAACTCGGCCTGTCATCCTTCCGAGGTCGGCAAAATGAGTGCCAGCATGCTGGTATACTGAGTCGGAGTGGAGACCCGTCCAGGATTGTGTCAGCCAAGGAGATTGTTGAGACAGCACCAACGCTCTGCACAGAGTATGGTCCCATTCTCCTCCTCCTCCTCAGCCCCGTGAGTCAATACTTTGTAGAAGCACCTTTCACAGGAATTACAGCTTCGAGTTTTCTTGGATATGTATGTATCAGCTTTTACACATCTGGATTTGGGGATTTTCTCCCATTCTTCCTTGCTGATTTGCTCAAGCTCTGTCAAGTTGGACTGGGAGTGTCGGTGAACAGCAATCTTCAACTCTTTCCATAGTTTATCAATGGGATTCAAGTCTGGGCTTTGGCTGGGCCACTCAAGGTCTTTCACATTGTTGTTCTGAAGCCATTCCTATGTTGCTTTGGCTGTATGTTTGGGGTATTGTCCTGTTGGAACGTAAATACTCGCTACAGTCTCAGGTGTTTTGCACTCTGAAGCAGGTTCTCAAGGATTTGCCTGTATTTGGCGCCATTCATTTTCCCCTCTATTCTTGCAAGTCTCCCAGTCCCTGCCAATGAAAAACATCCCCATAGGATGATGCTGCCCCCACCATGCTTCATGGTAGGGATGGTGCTGGATGGGTGAGAAGCTGTGCCAGACGTAGTGCTTTCCATTCAGGCCAAGTAGTTCAATTTTCTTCTCATTAGTCCACAGAATCTTTGCCTCATGCTCTCAGAGTCTATCACATGCCCTTTTGCAAACCCCAGGCATGCTGCCGTGTGCTCTTATTCTCAGGAGTGGCTTCCGTCTGGCCACTCTCCCATAAAGCCTAGATTTGTGAAGTGCTGCAGAGCCTGTTGTTCTTCTGGTTTGTTCTTCCATCTCAGTCAAGGAACTCTGCAGTTCTGTCAGAGTGGTCACTGTGTTCTTGGTTACCTCCCTGAACAAGTTTCTTCTTGCCCAGTTGCTCAGTTTGGTCAGATGGCCAGCTCTAGGAAGAGTCTAGGAAGAGGAAAAGTCTGGGTGGTTCATTATTCTTTCCATTTCCTAATGATGGAGCTCAATTTGCTCTACGGATCTTTCAAAACTCTAGAAACTGTTTTATACCTTTCCACAGATCTATTCCTTCTCACAACTTTATCTCGGAGTTCTACAGACAGTTACTTGGACTTCATGGGAGAGTTTCTGCTCCGACATGCATTGTCAACTGTGGGACCTCATATAGAAAAGTGTTTCTTTCTAAATCATGTCTAATCAGTTGACTTGGCCACAGGTGGACTCAAATCAAGTTGTGGAGACATCTCAAGGATGATCAAAGGAAATTGGATGCACCTCAGCTTAATTCAGAGTGCCATAGCAAAGGGGTTGAATACTTATTGACTCAAGACATTTCAGATTTTCATTTTTAATTTATTTGCAAAAATTTTGAAAGAAAAATTCCACTTTCACATTATGGGGTATTGTGTAGATCAGTGACCAAAAAACATATTTAGTTTAATCCATTTCAAATTCAGGCTGCAACACAACAAAATGTGAAAAAGTCAAGGGGTGTGAATACTTTCTGATGGCACTGTATATATATATATATATATATATATATGTATATGTATGTATATGTATGTATATGTATGTATGTATATATATATATATATATATATATATATGTATATATATATATATCTATATATATATATATATATATATATATATATTTATATATATATATATATATATATATATACATACATACATATACATACATATATATATATATATATGTATATATATATATATATATATATATATATATATATATATATATATATATATATATATATATATATATATATATATATATATATGTGTATATATATATATATATATATATATATATATATATATATATATATATATATATATATATATATATATATATATATATATATATATATATATATATATATATATATATATATATATATATATATATATATATATATATATATATATATATATATATATATATATATATATATATATATATATATATATATATATATATATATATATATATATATATATATATATATATATATATATATATGTATATATGTGTATATATATATATATATGTATATATATATATATATATATATATATATATATACACACATAAATACATATATCATGCAAATGCCAAACCAGCAACCACTAAACAAGAATAATTTGAACTGGGACAACAGTTCAGGTGTAGGACTCACACATCAAAGTGATACGGTGCTTGACGTATGCATGTGCTACAACGTGGTTGTGGCTGCTCATTGCGAGCATAATGTCCAGACTCCAGAGGGTAGATCAAACCTGACCCTCATAGGTGATTGAACGTATAAGTAACCAATTGGCAGCAAACACTCGGCAATGTCCAAACGCACGCCAAGTACAACCTGAGCCGGGGAGCAGCCAATGTCCCGAGGAGTGTTGCGCCTTTCCAAAAGTCCTCTGCAAAACTCACTGTTGTTGAGTATGCCATGGTGTATCATCTTAGCTACCAAGGTTTTTATCGTTCCCTTTATGGCGGCCTCAGCATGTCTACTGGAACATGATAGATGCAGCATGGACATGATATGGTGGACTCCCTACCACCCATGAAATTTTTGGATCTTGTACGAGGCAAACTGGGGATCCCCTTCAGAGCGGAAACGAATGGGGACCCTGAGATCCACAAAGAAGGACCACATTGCCCTGATGATGTCTGAGTATGCACAAACAAATACACACATGGCCAACTGGACAAATGGTCAACATAGTCCAAGTACGACTTTCTGGCATGTGAGAATAGATCAGCAGATGTATTCTCGAACACATTTTCTGGAGGAGGGTTGCGCATGAGCGGCTCCTTCTGCTGGCTAGCTTTACGCTCTTGACAAACACCGCATGAGTGCGTTATGTTGACTATATCATTACTGATGTGAGGCCAGAACACGGTTTGTCGATCTTGATGCTTTGTCTGCTCTGATCCTTGGTGCGAAGCTTGAAGCTGGTCAAGCACACCCAAGCATGCATGCTTCCTGTGGTATCATAATGCGGTGACCATACAACAGATGATCTTCTCCCACAGACAACTGATCGCGCATTCTGAAGTACTACTTTCATTGACAGTCACAATCGGCATGATTCAATGTGAATCCACTGCGGATTGTGTCGAATAGAAGATGATACTCAATGCCGCAGTGCATGTTCTCCCGCAGAATGTCCAGGATGGGATCACATATCGGATGCTTGTCAACGACGCTCGTCACAGCCAATGTAATGACTTGTTGCATGTCACATTGGACAACTGCGGTCTTCTCGTCTTTCTTTAGTGAGACATCCATATGATGATGTGAGAACGCATCGGGTATAGTGTGATCAGATCCCTTCCGCCAGATGGTGGTGAACACGTAGGGGGTCATTTTCTCAATGATACGCTGCAACTGAGGGTTCTCAATAATATCAAAAGTGTAGGTGTTGAAGATAGGAACCAATGACCTGTGATCAATCACAAGATCAAAATTAGTCAGACCGAGGAGATACCGTCTGCATTTGGATGCGGACCAACTCCCAATGCCTCAAATTCAATCATAGCATACCAAGAGTTGACATCACTTCAGTAGCATGAACATCACATAAGTTTCCATGAATCCTCATGTCGTAACAATCCGTATCCAAGTCCGTTGAACCAAGACGCATCCGTCTAGACTCTAGCACATCATAGGCAGCCGAGGGTCAAAATGTGCCAAAACAGCCAGTGACATAAGTGCACGTTTCATGGTGTGAAACGCTCCATCATGATCTGGCGCCCACTCGAATATTGATCCCTTCTTCAACAGACTTCGCAGAGGATCTGATGTTGATGCGACTGATAGTGAAACTATCTGGCTGGTGCACAAGTCCCAAAAATGAATGTGCGCACCTTCTCAGGATCGGAAGCAATGCCGTCCCAGCTAAGAACGTATCCACAAAACTTCACACTTTCCTGGGCGAATGAAAATTTATGCAAGTTGAGTGTAATGTGATGTTTGTGACACTGCAGAAGTACCTCTCGTACATCGTTCAAGCATCCAGCAATTGGATCACTGTACGTCAGCATATCCTCCACCACTTTCACATTATGGTCAAGTCCTTCCAGCACAATGTCACCCCTGGAACAGTACTCATCCCCACTGACGTTTAGACCCATCAGTGCACGGAGATATTTCTACTGTCTCCATGGTGTCATAAATACAATGAGAAGCTTACAATCAGGTGACAAAGGACCCTGCCAGTAGCCTTTCATGGCATCGTAGCAAGTAATGTACTTGCTGGAACCCTAGATGTGCGAGACTGCATTTGCTGGGGTGATCAAGGGATGCAAGGACCGCTTGATGATGCAGTTCAGCATTCGGAGATCAGTATACACCTGCACACCCTCTTGTGGCTTCGGAGAGACTAAAAGTGGGTTACACCATTCTGATGGTTCACTGCCCATCAGCACAATGATCCCCTTGAGCACCATGTCATCGAGTTCTGCCTTAACTGTATCCCTCCAAGCCAAGGGCAGAGGACGCACTTTTCTCACTTGGAATAGGATAGCACCCTCCTGTAAATTAATCTGCATCTCCCCGCACGTCATGGGATGGATACCACCGTCGGTGGCAAACACGTCGGCAAGCTTGGTCATCAAATCGTCATGAATTTTACCCAGTTGTTCACGACTCGGCATGATGCTGCAACCAGGACTATGTGCCAACCAGCTGGTGTTGAACCATGCATGGTATGACTGGGAACTACATTGGAACTGTGGTTTCCGACACACGCGAGCACAAACTTCAGGACGAGTACGTACTTCCTCAATACGAACCTTATATGTTGCTCGACCTGCAAGGCCAGTATGTCCTTCATGACTGCCGACACTGAGAAAATATCCTCCCATGGGGCCTCTTCTGGCTCCACTTGATGCGGCTTCTTCATGCCGGCCATACTGTCGGCATGGAAAATGAGAGCAAGGTGACAGAGGGTGTGAAGTGACAGTGAGGCAGTGAGGCAATAGAGAAGGATATCCATGCAAATCCTGCAAGTAAGATGGTTGTGCGAGTTAGGGTCAATGGGGGTAGAAATGATCATGGGTAAGGATGTTCTTTCCAAGTATGCCTTCACATATCTGTGACAGTCCTGCCTATTATAAGTGGTCGGTTGAGTGGGGTTTAATGAATCCTTTGTCTGGAATCTTCAATGGTCTTCATGAAAACTGGTTGTGTTTTTTTTTGGAACAACACCTGTGCTTTTATACAAGATCAAGATCAAGACCAAACGCAAACCAACTACACCCTTATCCATACATCTACCAGTAGATCAAATAAATACATGTCAGACAGAAAAAGAACAGGAATAGATAGAATGCTGACCAAGTAGAAATTCAACACACAGAGCTTGAAAAGAATGAGAAAGCATTTCGTAAGAATTTGAACATTTGGAATCAAGATTAAAGTGACATTATTATGAAATTATTCATTAATTAACAGCGGTGAGGGAAAGGAGTGATAGTCCTGAATTGTATCCTTCGAAGAGAGAATGTTTTGATAATGAGATTTAAAATGAACAATATAATAATTTTCCCTGCGAATAGTACATGATGAATTGACTGACAGGATAGCTCAAAGTTTTCTTGCCTTTGAGCTGTCTAATTTGGGTTTGATTTCACATTAAATATGATCTGACTACAAGATTTCACGTTGATTATTATCGGCGGCACCTTGGGCAATTTCCAAACATTCCTGCCTTAACCTACAGGGGGCACTGCACCGGTTGTACAGTGGCACTCCCAAGAAAATATGCTGCCAGTGTTCCTGTAATTCAAAATGGCAGCCAAAGTACATCGAAATTCAAGGATTTTGGGGACCTTTAAGCCTTAAGATGGCCTGGGTATTGATGGAGGGGGAGGATGCCATGAACAAACTTGATTTCCACCACACCATATATCATTTTAGCCTCGTTTAGTCACAATCCCATCAGCAGTGTCAGAGAAGAAGTTGTAAATGTTTACGGATGAACGGGCGGACTGACGGACAGATGACATGCCATCCCATAAGCTCACCTGAACTATGTTCCAGGTGAGCTAATCATACAACAACATATTATACAACATATTATCTCATAATACGACAACATATATAAAAATCTTGAGAAGTTCCACTCATTAGAAGCCTCAAAATCTGTATTTGGACTCAGCATGTGAGGATGGAATTACATCATCGATGTTGGAACAGCTCCACAGTACTCAACAATTCGTAAAAAGCATCATAACATCCTGAACAATGTGGTTATGGTGTATTTTACAGCCCGGACGTCATCTCTGCTGGACCCCGCAGCACTGTTTGAAGGTCTCCGTGTGCTGATACCGATGCCAGACCAGCTGCTTTACGCTGGACGCATTCAAAGCTTGCAACCTCCAGATGTGTATGCCTTCACATTTCATCCAAAATTTTTGTCTTTTTTTTTTCTCTTTCTTCGCTTTCCAACGAGGCTTTCCCTCTTGATTTAATTGGTGCTACTGAATCTGCACATTGTCTCCCCAGTTACGGTGTGGTGATCGATAGTGAGAGAGGTCACCGACCTCGCATATACTCCAGAGAGCAGCTGCTGCAGGAGGCTGTACGTTCTATTCTGTCCTCAATCATGTAGCCAGTACAAGCATTTCACTCCATGTGCTATGTTTTTATGTACCTTTCCCATTTATGTCCTTTCAGCTCAATAATCCATTCACTGCATGTCACTCATATATTTCATCCATTAATCCTTACCGTCAGACCGTGCATATCAACATTTTTTTTTATCTCTCTTCTGCAGGTGAGAGATGTCCAACCAAAATCGATTCGAGAGGTTATGCCTGGAACACGGGTCTGCGCCTTTTGGAGTCAGCAGTATCATTCCTTGTACCCAGGCACAACTGTGAGAGGTGCGGAGAAGAAGGACATAAGGTTGTGTAGTGGAGTCTCATTGTAATGAACGGGTACGAAGGGCATTCAAAATGTTTGGATAAACAATATCACATATCGCAGAATCGTCTGAGACACACAAATTATTTTTGTTTCTTCATTATTATGTCCCTTGACTTCATGGCGCTTGCTTCTTTTGTCCTTCAAACTGTCCATACCAGTAAAAGTAAAACTTAATTTTTTGGATTGCTCCTTCGGCCACGCCTTGGTTGCTGTAGTTATTTCCTTGCCATCGGCAAATTGGCTGCCATGCAGGTGAAACATAAAATTTCAAAACTGATCATAGTCATCGGGGTTGGTCTTGGCTTCATTAGGGTGAGAAAGTTGCTCAAAGGCACAGTTACGAATATTTGTCTCTGTAAAACCTTTCTTGTGCACAAGTGGATTATTGTTAAGTCGGAGCACACTTATGGTCAACACCCTCAGTATTTGGCCTTGTTGGCTCTCTGCAACTTTTTCATTAGTCTGGCATAATGCTCCGTTCTTATTGTAGTTTTGTGAGACATATAGTCAATCAGCAGGACGGCACTGGAATCACAGCAAATTGAGGCCATGATCTTGCTGAATCAGGGTTGGGTGCAAAATTGCTTTGGTGGAGGTCGTCCTTGTGCTATCATTTGTCTTCCCAGACCATCCATGCGCTGTGATGAAACACCATTGTGAAGATGGAAGCATATAATCTTTACTGACTGGATAGCATTGGATTTATTAAAACTTGTAAACAACTTTCAAGTAACATACTTATATTTCATGATATCTCAGTATTTTAGGTGTCAGTTCTCAGTAGTTTGTTTATGGAGCAGTTTTTCAGCTTGGAGCTTGTGGTTGGGGTATTTGGATCCCAAACTAGAGTTCATCTCTCGACCTGCAAGGAGGCTTAATCAGTTCATCTGCCAACCCCTCCCCCCTCCTTTCCCCGACCCCAATCTTTTAGACTGTTTATATTTGTAAATACTACTCAATGCCTGATGGAGTTTCAGGAATTGAATCTAATGGGAATCGGGGTGAAGTTGAATGATTGAATAATTTTGTGTTCCGGGGCTTGGGAGGCAAAGTTAAGAAAATGGAAATTAAGAGAAAAGAAGGGAGGACAAGAAAATGAAAGGAGGGTAGGAGAATGTGGGAGGATGGTTACTGAAGAGAAAGCGTGGGAGAAGTTAGGGCTTTAAGAAGAAGGAAGGGTTGTGTTTGAAGGGGAAGGACAGGGGGGAGTCATGAAAAATGTATCTTTTTTTGCATATGTTATGCAGTATTAGTATGGTTTATATGGTCATTTCATAGCCTTTCTGCTAAGATTGAAAATCCTCAGTGCCATTTTGCTGATGACTCACCCTGTGCAGAACAATGCCCCTTACATCTGACAAGCAGGCTGCTGTGGCATATCTGCCTGAAATTAAAAAAATAAAAATACATCAGTCGCTGGTCATTTACGCTGGAATATGTTTTCTCATTGCACGAAACTCCCATGTTCCCACTCTGTCCCACCACAAATATTGGC
The DNA here is from genome assembly GCF_056783735.1 of Eptatretus burgeri. Lineage (NCBI taxonomy): Eukaryota > Metazoa > Chordata > Myxini > Myxiniformes > Myxinidae > Eptatretus > Eptatretus burgeri. The sequence continues at coordinate 45,307,461 of NC_140966.1, read as the reverse complement.
TGGTGGGTGATTTCCTAAATCTTCTCCTGTGTGGACAAACCATGGGAGAGGTAGGCCTCATTATCAACCATAACCTCTATTGAACAGACCACATCTCCAAGCTGGCCTTGAAGGATCGTCGACGCCTTGGTATTCTCTGGAGAGCCATCATTTCTTGGCCATCCACAGTTCATTTTAATGTACAAGCTTTTCATCAAAAATGCCTTGGAGTATGGCTTACCACTCGAGGCTGGTGCAGCTGCTTCCCATCTTTCTCCCCTGGCGCTGATGAAATACAAAGCTTTTCAAGTTATTACATTCTAGAGGCAGAACACTGAGCCCCAGGGTCTGTTTCTTACACTTTCCAGGCAGGTTAATGACTACCTGGTTGGTTAATGACTATTTTTCAGTTCTCTACTACATCTCTTCTGATGTTGCTTCACCCATATCCTCTCTTCCCATTGCCCATTCTCCCCCCACCCCCGCCCAAGTCATGTGTTTGTGCAAAAACGGACACCTCATTCCCCTCCCTCTATTCAATCTTGATGCTGATCATCATTACTTCATTCCACATTTTCTTGTCTGTGGAACTGATTTTCTTTCTTTTATGTTCTCCCATCCAGTTCTTGAAGACTGCTGCCAGTCAATGGCTTCTCCCACAAACCATTCCCAAATTATTTTACTCCCCTGTCCCTCCCTGCCCTTCCCCACAAACTTTTCTCCTTGCCATTCCTCTTCTCATACTGTACTGTACCTGTACATTTTTGGTGACCTGTTCCTCTTCATCTCTCAATCAATTTGTTTACCTGTAATCTTATGTCATTTAGTTTGTCCGTAAACCTCGATTTCTGGAGAAAAAGAGAAATGGACTGGTCCAGGGGTATGTTCATCATGCTATGCTTACTACGAATAGAAATGCACAATTGCAAGTGGTAATGCTTGCTTATTATATTTTTCAACAAACCTTTTGGACTAATGATACTTACCACTCTCAGATCTTATAACATCTTCCATTTTTTCCCCCCACTTTTATCTTTGGCGAGCAGGAGGAGGAAGTTCAGGCTCTGAGGATTGGGAAAGTGAAGGTGATGGGGAAGACGATGGGCAAAGTGTTGTGACCGTGGAGTTTGACGATGGAGACACAGGGCGCATTCTGCTCGCCCATGTTCGTCTGCTTCCTCCAAACTACACGATCCACTGTAAGTACTTACAAATGGAAGTTATGGCTCAAAAGAGGCCAAATAATTAATATGGCGGGAATAAATAGAGGGAAGGGAAGACAGCGTGTGGGACATGAGGGAGAAGGGAGGGTAGGTGTCTAGAGGAAGGAAAATAAGGAAGAAAGGAAATACGATTAACAAAATGGGATTAACTAAACTGAGCTCTGCTCTCAGTCTTCTGATCTCCCTCAGCAACTCCAGGATGCATGTCTTCTTCCAATAACTTCCTCCTGGTTAAACATTCAAAATCCAAGCTGACTGCATACCTCAACCCTTTCATTCCTCGCTTCTCTTGTTGATTTAACTATAAAGTTCTGATGTTAATGATGGACAGGAAATGTTCAAAGAGAATCATCGCACACAAAGCAAAGCAAAGCCCCAGAATGCGCCGTACCCCGGCACTCTCCCTCTTTTTGAAACCACACGCCAGTGCTTCCGGTCCAACGGACACAAAGTAAAACAAGAAAAAGAGCATTCAGAGATTGCAGATCCTCGCCAGTACTTGTTTTGTGTGGTGTTTGTGTAGTTTTGTGGGTTTATTTTGTGTGGCATTTGTGTACTGGTGTGTTACATAATTAATAAGAGACAAAACTATAATGGCCACTTTATAACTGCTGGCAGTGATGACCGGGTACCAAGACATCCCGCTTTGACGCAACCCCGCTTTGATCGGCCACCTGCCCCGTGACGTTTTTTAAATTATTATTCATTTGAATTTCGAATGGGATTAAAATAAATTCAATTAAAATCAAATGGAAGGCCAAATAGGTACAGTCCTACATTGGAGTAATCAGAAGGAACCCGAACAAGCAAAAAGCAAAGAAATCATCAGGAGGAACCTGGATAGGATGCACATTTCAGCTGTTACTCCTCTACCCTGAAACCCATCCAGGCACAGCCAACTGAGCCTTATTTAAAAAAAAAAATTCAAAATAACTCAGATGAAAAATTAAATAATCCTGGCTGTCAGACCATGTGTCCGATCAAGTTGAAATTTAAAACATTTATTCCCCATCATTACTAGATCACAATTGTGAAGTTTTACGTCAATTAATTGAGTGGTTACAGAGAAAACATGATTTAATTTTTCTTCAATCCAATATGGCTGCCACTCCACATGACTTATGATGTCATTATTATCAATAAAACATTCTCCATGTTTTCCACTGAATTCTACATTCTACTGAATCCACCGCACTCTTATAGTTGCTCATATGGTGAAAATTTTGTCTCAATCCGATAAATGGTTGCAGATAAAAACACGAAAGTTCTGTGCGGATGAACAAACAAACAAGAAAAAGATGTCATGCAGAGCAAAATACTTGCAAATTCTACCCCCCTCTCCAGAAGTTGCCATGGATACATAAAATTGTCCATTTCATTAAGATTAAATTTTACAATCTTCATCAGAGCTCAGGTCAATCGGATGAAAATTTATTATTTTTCAGATTGATATTGATGATTTTAGAAGTTTGACCTTGAGTTGACTTTTGACCTTTCAATCTCAAAAATAGTTGCTTTCCAAATTCAGTAATGCACTATGCAATTGCTGTTTAATTTTCAAGTCAATCAGATGACAATTGATTTTTCAGATAGAAATTGATGATATAAGAAGTTCGATCTTGAGTTGACCTTTGACATTTTGATCTCAAAAATAGTTGGTTTCCTAATTCAGTGACACAATATGCAAATCCTGTTCAATTTCAAGTCAATCAGATGAAAAATGATGATTTTATAAATTCGACCTCAAGATGACCTTTCAACTTTGACCTCAAAATCAATAGGCTTCTCAGTTGAGACCACCTCTACAAGTTGGTGAAGTTTCATGAAGATCGGTTTTAGATTGTGTCCTGCAGGCGATAAACAGACAAACAGACAGAATAACAAGCCGGTAGGCGGACATGGGTAGTCGACTACCCAATAGAACCTGACGCGATGGGCACCTTTGATGGGGAATGACCTGAGGATTAAGCACAAGAAAATTCATGATTCAAGCTTCAAAGGTTAATGCTGCAGATTGTTTTTTCGTTAAAATACCCCCACATTTAGAGGTTTTTCGGCCATTGCTAGGCAACGGAGGGGTCCATAGCAATGGTTCTTTCTCACACATAACTAGGACATACCATGAACCTACCATACCAGTTTCATGCATATCTGACTCATAGTCTCTGAGATATAACAAACTTGGTTTTTTTTATTGTTTTCGACCAGGGTTCATTCAAAGTCTATCTTCTCCGACAGTTTTCATAGGATCCGGCTGGAAATTTTTGACAATATGGCTGAATGTACTACCCACAGTCGCTCATGGCCCGATTTTTGATTTTCAAAAAAATATTTTTTTTATGATTTTTCAAAAATTTCAAAGTCCCGTAGCGAGGCAACGGTGGTGTCCATATCAACGGTTCTCATTTGCACACAACTAGGTCATGGTATGAACCTACCAACCAAGTTTAATCGAAATCGCCATTGTATTTACTGAAATCGCCATTTTAAATACTGATAATAAGGAAGAAACAAATCTCAAAAAAAAAAAAATTAGAAATTTTTTTTTCGACTCGATCGACTCCCCAACAAACATATCGTCGGAATTTTTTTTTTTTTATTTTTTTGAAATTTGTTCTACCCTTATCAGTATTTAAAATGGCGATTTCAGTTAATACAATGGCGATTTCGATGAAACTTGGTTGGTAGGTTCATACCATGTAGGAAAGTTTTCATAGGATCCGGCTGGAAAATTTTGACAATATGGCTGAATCTACTGCCCACAGTCGCTCATGGCCCGATTTTTGATTTTCGAAAAAATAAATATTTTATGATTTTTTTAAAATTTCAAAGTCCCGTTGCGAGGCAACGGTGGTGTCCATAGCAACGGTTCTCATTTGCACACAACTAGGTCATTGTATGAACCTACCAACCAAGTTTCATCGAAATCGCCATTGTATTAACTGAAATCGCCATTTTAAATACTGATAATAAGGAAAGAACAAATCTCAAAAAAAAAAAAAATTGAAATTTTTCTTTTTTTCGCCTGGATCGACTTCCCAACAAACATATCGACAGAAATACTGATAATAATGGTAGATCAAAAAGAAAATTCGAATATTTTTTTTTGACTGGATCTACAACCCAACAAAATTGACTGATCAATATATTTGAAAAATCTTTGATTTTGCAAATAAAAAACAAACAAACAAGAAGAACACAATGTCAGGCAGAGCACGATATTTGCAAAATCCAGAAAACAAATTTGACCTCAAAAATAATTGGAGGTTGAATTCAATTACCAAAAAAACAACTCCTCTTTAAATTTCAAGTGAATCGGATGAAAATTGACAATTTTAGAAACTTGGCCTATGTTGACCGAATAAATAATTGGCTGGTTTAATTCAGTCACCTGAAATTTGAATCCTCTTCAAATTTGAAGTCAATCGGATTAAAATTCAGGATTTTATAAATACCACTTTCATTTTTGACCTTGGGCCAACGTTGACCTTAAAAATAATTGGCTGGTTGAATTCACTGACCTGAAATATAAATTCTCTTCAAATTTTAAGTGAATCGGATGAAAATTGAGGATTTTAGAAACACCACCTTAGTTGTTGACCTTTGGCCGATGTTGACCTTTTTGTCGATGTTGACCTCAAAAATAATTAGCTGGTTGTATTCAGTGACCTGAAATAGAAATCCTCTTCAAATTTCAAGTCACTCGGATGAAAATTGAGGATTTTAGAAATTCCACCCAAGTTGTTGACCTTTGGCCTATGTTGACCTTTTGACCTCAAAAACAATGAGCTTCTTCCTTTTGATAAACTCCACCATTTGGTGAAGTTTTGTGAAGATCGGTTTAAAATTTTGACCTGAAGGCAACAGACAGACAGACAGACAGAAAAACAGACAGAATAACAAAATCGACTGACCAATACACTTGAAAAATTTTCGATTTTGCAAGTAACAAGAAAAATGCACGGCACTTGCAAAATCCACCCCCCCCCCCTTTCAAAGGTTGCCGTGGATACATGAAATTGTCCATTTCATTGAGATTAAAATTGACAATCTTAATCAAAGTTCAGTTCAATCCGATGAAAATTGATTATTTTTCAGATTGACATTGATGATTTTAGAAGTTTGACTTTGAGATGAACTTTGACCTTTTGACCTCAAAAATAGTTGGCTTCCAAATTTCGTGATGCAATGTGTAAATCTTGTTCTAATTTCAAGTCAATCAGATGAAAAAAATGACGATGTTAAAAATTTGACATCAAGATAACCTTTGACCTTTGACCTCAAAATAAATGGGCTTCTCAGTTGAGACCACCTCCGCTACTTGGTTAAGTTTCGTGAAGATTGGTAGGAATTTGTGATCTGTAGACGATAAACAGACAGACAGACAGACAGACAGACAGACAAGCCGGTAGGCGGACATGGTTTGTCTCCTACCCAATAGAACCTGACGTGATGGGCCCGTTCGATGAGGAATGACCTGAGGATTAAGCACAAAAAATTCATGATTCGAGCTTCAAGGGTTAATGCTGCAGATTGTTTTTTCGTTAAAATACCCCCACATTTAGAGGTTTTTCGGCCGTTGCTTGGCAACGGTTCTTTCTCACACATAACTAGGACATACCATGAACCCACCATACCAGTTTCATGTATATCTGACTCAGTCTCTGAGATATAACGAACTTGGTTTTTTTTATTGGTTTCGACCAGGGTTCATTCAAAGTCTGTCTTCTCCGACAATTTTCATGGGATCCGGCTGGAAGTTTTTGATAATATGGCTGAATGTACTGCCCACAGTCGCTCATGGCCTGATTATTGATTTTCAAAAAAAGAATTTTTTTTTATGATTTTTCAAAAATTTCAAAGTCCCGTTGCTGAGCAACGGTGGTGTCCATAGCAACGGTTCTCATTTGCACACAACTAGGTCATGGTATGAACCTCTCAACCAAGTTTCATCGAAATCGCCATTGTTTAACTGAAATCGCTATTTTAAATACTGATAATAAGGGTAGATCAAATAATAAAAAAACATTTTTTGAATTTTTTTTTTTTCGACTGGATCGACTACCCAACAAACATATCGACGGAAATACTGATAAGGGTAGATCAAAAAAAATTTTTTCGACTGGATCGACTACCCAACAGACAGACAAGCCGGTAGGTGGACAATCCAGACATGGGAAGTCAACGACCCAATAAAACCTGATGCGATGGGCCCGTTCGATGGGGAATGACCTGAGGATTCAGCACAAGAAAATTCATGATTCCAGCTTCAAGGGTTCATGATGCAGATTGTTTTTTCGTTAAAATACCCCTACGTTTGGAGGTTTTTCGGCCGTTGCTAGGCAACGGAGGGGTCCATAGCAACGGTTCTTTCTCACACATAACTTGGACATACCATGAGCCCCCCATACCAGTTTTCTGTATATCTGACTCATAGTCTCTGAGATATAACGAACTTGGTTTTTTTATTGTTTTCGACCAGGGTTCATTCAAAGTCTATATTCTCCGACAGTTTTCATTGGATCCGGCTGGAAATTTTTGACAATATGGCTGAATGTACTGCCCACAGTCGCTCATGGCCCGATTATTGATTTTCGAAAAAAATTTTTTTTTCGGACTTTTCAAAAATTTCAAAGTCCCATTGCTAGGAAACGGTGGTGTCCACAGCAACGGTTCTCATTTGCACACAACTTGGTCATGGTCTGAACCTACCAACCAAGTTTCATCGAAATCGCCATTGTATTAACGAAGCACTGGACCAAACAGACAGACGTACAGACATACATACATACAGACATACAGACATACAGACATACAGACAGACATACAAACATATCGACGGAAAAAGTGATAATAAGGGTAGATCAAAAAAATATATATATTTTTTTTCGACTATATCGACTACCCAAAAAACAAGCCGGTAGGCGGACATGGGTTGTCAACTACCCAATAGAACTTGATGCGATGGGCCCGTTCGATGGGGAATGACCTGATGATTAAGCACAAGAAAATTCATGATTCTTTCTTCAAGGGTTAATGCTGCAGATTGTTTTTTCGTTAAAATACCCCCACATTTAGAGGTTTTTCGGCCGCTGCTAGGCAACGGAGGGGTCCATAGCAACGGTTCTTTCTCACACATAACTAGGACATACCATGAACCTACCATACCAGTTTCATGTGTATCCGACTCATAGTCTCTGAGATATAACAAACTTCGTTTTTTTATTGTTTTCGACCAGGGTTCATTCAAAGTCTATCTTCTCCGACAGTTTTCATAGGATCCGGCTGGAAATTTTTGACAATATGGCTGAATGTACTGCGCACAGTCGCTCATGGCCCGATCTTTAATTTTCGAAAAAAAAAATTTGAGATTTTTTTGAAAATTTCAAAGGTCCGTTGCTCGGCAATGGATGGGTCCATAGCAACGGTTCTCATTTGCACACAACTCGGTCATGGTATGAACCTACCAACCAAGTTTCATCGAAATCGCTATTGTATTAACGGAGCACTGGACCGAACAGACATACATACAGACAGACAGACAGACAAACATATCGACGGAAATACTGATAATAAGGGTAGACTCGATCGACTACGCAACAGACATAACGACGGAAAACCTGACAATAAGGGTAGATAGATCGACTACCCAACAGACAGAATAACAAAATCGACTGACCAATATACAGTACTTGAAAAATCTTCGATTTTGCAAGTAACAAACAGACCCAAATGCAGTACCCTCTCCTTCTGCGAGTGTAAACAGCAAACTATTTTAATACCATTACAGTAACCGCCTTCTTGAGGATGTTCTTTCTCACTATTCCTACCAAGACTTCAAGCAAGCAGTGCACCTCCATCACTTGTCATCCTCAATTCTGTCCAATGACATTTGTTACCTCCATTAACGTTTCTGAATCCAACCATCTTTCTTGGTAGTTTCAGTGTTCCCTCTTCTCTTCCCTTTCCTCTTATCCTTTTCATTCATTCTCTTAATGTGTCCCACTGTCAGTTCCGTCTTACTCTTCCATGAGACTCACTCCTGTAATGAAAAAAAGAAGGAAGAGTCTACATATTCGACAAATGATGAGATGTATTCAGAGGTTTTGTTGATTATTTCATGACAAAATGCTGACATCCAACAAATATGCTGGCTTGAGAATGGTGCTAGTGGCAGCATACCCTTAATGTAGGGCTCAAGACCAGCCAATAACGACCTCCCATGATGTGTCAATGGAATGAATGTCTCTAAAAGGTCAATCATGTGTCTAAGCACCATAGAATTAATGATTACTGCAACCCTCCTTCTCATCCCCTGAATAAGCCACCAGCGATAATCCAAATGGAGTTGTTGCCATTCCTGGTGCAAAGCAACCTCCAACTGTGCCAGACTGCACAAGAGAGTTCATTTTCTCAATTCCACACCCAAGAATGTCCCAAATCTTCTCCATTGGATATAAATCAGGACTCCTTGCTGGCCAGGGCAATGTTGTGATGACAGTTGTTTCGCAAGAAGTCGGAAACTGCACGAGAACAGTGGGGTCTGGCATTGTCATCCATTAATACAGGTCTTGTGAGAAAGTGGCTGTCAGAATGTGGAACAACATGATCCAAAATGTCCCAATGGTACTTTTCACCTGTCAGGTTACCCTGTGCAATCACAAGGTCAAGTGTGCAATCGTAAGGGGCAGTCCCACATCATGAGTCTGCCACCAATTGTGATAGACTCTACAATGTTCCTGGGTGTGTAGGTTGTGTTCGGTTGCTGCCAAACCCGAGTTACACCATGTGTCGCATGCAGGAGAAATCAGCTCTCATCAGACCAATGGATCTTCTTCCAGGATGCGAGATTCCAGTGTGATGTGCTTGGCCTAATGCTAAGCAGTCTGCTTTATGAGAAGAGGGTGTCTTATCAGTCTGGGGCTTTGTAACCTGTTGCATGAAGCTGTTTCTGGGCAGTTATTGTGGATAACCTCTGAGACAGATTCCATTCATGCTCCAACTGTGCTTGTGGCAAAAAGAAACATGTCTGGCAAGTCTGATCAGAGCTGAATTTCCTTTGTTGGGTGACCCTGGGTCATTTACATTGAGGCTTCATAATTGATGTTTGTTGACCAATCTGCTGATAACAGTCTGATGGAAGACACTTTAACATCCAGTTTCACTGTAGAACACTCTCCACTGTTCAGATTGCTTTGTAAATGTACATACAGGATATAGTGCTTGGCTCCTGGAAAATGTCGCCATAGTTAAAATCACAATCATAGACACCAAGGGCCAATGGGAAAAGGGGGTTAGGTTCCTTGGCTTTTTTTTGTATAAACTGTCAAAGCTCACATGAGAGCTAACACACATAATGCACAACAAGGGGAGCAGGAGAGAAAAGGAGTGGGAGAGGGAAGGCAAAAAGTGTGGAACAGAGACATGAGGAGATCTGTGGAAGGGAGAGGGATGGGGCAGGGAACACGGGGTATACAAGATGGACACCACAAGGACTTTCAGGAAGGAAAGCAGGGAATTTGAAGGAAGTAGGTTTGGGGTGGATTAGCAGGGGTAGAAAAGATCATGGTTTTGGATGGGGGAAGATAAGAGATGGTGGTGAACAGTTGTTTTGAAGATCTGGAGGGAAGAGTGACATTGAAGAGAGTAGGAGTTTGTTCCAAAGGTGGGAAAAAAGAGGAATGAAAGGTGAACAGTGATTCTTGATTTTTGTAGTTTTACCAGAAGGGGGTTGCTCGCGGACCTTGAGCACCCTGCGGAAATATGGGGAATAACAGCGAAAAAAATAATATCTCAGACAGAGCAGGGGGTCGAGGCCAGAGAGGATATGGTAGAAGACAGAAAGACTACCGACCTGCCTGCGGTGAGAGAGTGAGAGGCCAAAAGACTCAGCATCATCACGGGCGATACCAATGATCCGAAATGCCTTAGTTTCCACAGCGTGAAGCCAAGAAAAGTGAGAGGTGAGGGGAGAGCAGTACTCCATCAGGCTGCAGATATATATGGATATATTGGCTGCTCTTAGAGCACCCTTATTCTGGACATTTCCATCTGTCTGTCTGTCTGTCCACGAAACTTTGGTCAAGCCTAGGGGCTAAACCACTCAACCGATTCCAATGAAATTTGGTAGGTAGGACCAATATTTCTGGGAATCGTGTGCTTTCGAATATGGGACCCTGGGCCCTAGCAATGGCCCTTTAAAGTGGTCAAAAATGGAAAAAAAAATCGAAGCTTCGAGTTCTGTGCGCAATCTATCCAGCTCCCTTCATGCCAATTTGCAGCCCTAACAAAAAATATTTGTAGGAGGAGATAGGTTTTTGGCGAGTACACGTCGAACATTTCAGAAACGGTTAATTGCGAATATCTCGAAGAGAAAGAGTCTGATTTTGATGAAACTTGGGTAAAATGTGTACAATGTGGTGAGCATGTACACAAAAATGAATGGTTGCTACGCACACCTCTGTTGCTTAGCAACAGCTAAAATACTTTATCGTACATCGTACACTTATTGTGGACTGTACAAAAAAATCAATACCTCCGAAATTGGACCTCCGAGGTACCTGTTTTTTTTTGTGCCCAAGGAGAATGTCTTACAGCATCATATAAAAAATAAAATCTTTAGCGAATAGATAAATGGAATTACCAGGGCTGCCATTTGTTAAAGTCTCTTTGGAAACATGGCTGAAATTTCACAAGGCGGGTTTCTGGGCGCAAACTAAGAGGGCTGCGATAATCATATTTATTGTACTAAATTTATTGATAGCATGTACATGAATATCGGCTCGTCGCGTCGGCCAGCTTTCCATCTAGAGCGAGCAGCCATGTCGTCTACCGGCTTGTATATATATGTGTGTGTGTGTGTGTGTGTGTGTATTTGTATGTATATGTATGTATGTGTGTGAATGCATGGCGTGGTGTGTGTGTGTGTGTGTGTGTGTGTGTGTGTGTGTGTGTGTGTGTGTGTGTGTGTGTGTGTGTGTGTGTGTGTGTGTGTGTGTGTGTGTTGTTATGTCTGGCTTCCTTCTTGGGACTACTGTACAGTAATTGGTCTTTATTTTGATTACCTTGAACCCCAGAGCTGATCTTTCCTGCTTGGAGAGGAAGGTACAAGGTGGCATCCTCTTCCAGAATAATCCCATCTCGTTTTTAGTTGGTTCCATGAGTTAGTTCCATAAAGCCTCGATTAGTTCCATGAGCTGCGGTTGGTAGTTTTTTGCAGCATCATGGTCGGCCGATGCTGCTTCCTCGACTAATTTTACATGATCGAGGCCAAATCCTCTTTTGAATTTCTCAAACCAGCCTGTGCTGGTGTGGAACGTGTGGGTAGTCATGGTTGAACTGGAGCCTTCGGATTGGTTTCCGCATTTCAGGAAGAACCACTTTTGATCCGACTTGACTGTGATTCTGGAACCACGAAGAACCACAACCATCACAACGCTGAAATGGCGATTATTCGGTCGAAACACTGGTGAGATGTCGGGGTTTGAGAATGTGTGTTTGAGAAGGGCGGTTCAAGTACAGCTGTTGGAAAGTGAAGGTTTAGAAATGAGGTTTGAAGGATAATGAAGGTTTGGGAATGAGGAAGAGAAAAAAAACCTGCAGTCATTGATCCCGTCCTGGCGGCCGACAAATGCCGCATTTTCACCTTGAGCTAACCGATCTAACAACTCTATCTTTTCACCTGTCATAACCTTTCTCTGCCTTTTTGGCACAATTAACTTTGTTCATCGCTTTACATTTGGTCGCCATTAAAAACGACACATGACAAACAACACAAGGCTCATCATATCATGGGAGATAACCATACATGCACGGGACGGACGCAAACGGTGACTCATCTCAGCTCAAAAACCGTCATTGGTCGAAATGAAATCCCGTGACAATGAAATCGGAACAATTGGATGCTCATGATTGGTCGAAACCCATGATATTAGAACATGCGATATTTTAGGGTTTGCTCTATGTGCAAGGGAGAAAGGGAAGGGAGTTTGGTGCAAATGATGATTGTTGGTATACATTATTAAAATACCACCATATATGATGGCAGCTGGGTGTCTAGCATGTAACATGAGTGATTATTTTGACAGGTGCTGAAACCTCTCCAGCATTATTGGCACCCAGTCTTGGCTGGAGAGGACGAAAAAGTTCACGGGACAGCCGGGAGGGTTCTGGAGAAGAGATAACCTTTCCACGGCGTGGCAAAAGTCGTGGAAAGAGGTCTTCAGTTGGAGTTAGATGTGGTGAGTGAGTTCATTTCCTAATTTCAGTGCAATTAGATATTTATTGTTAACATACCTTGAAACGATTGAGTTCACAAATGTTAGTGCCTATACTATAACTAATTTATCATCTCTCTCTTTCTCATAGCTTCAACTCCTCTAACCAGCAGCCGGCCATCCCATCCTACCAATACATCAGTCCTCGACTCCACTGAGCGGGAACACCCCAGCAGACCCATTTGCCAGCAAAGCATAGCACGTCATACAGTCAGACTGAGAGGCACTGGTAAAAGAGGGGGAAAGACAGCCACTTCAGTTCAGGGCCGTGGGAGGCCACGTTCAAAATTAACAACGCCACCACTCTTTGGAGCATGCAGATCTTCTGCAGCAACTTTTGCAGCTCTTGCTCCACACCAACTTTCAATGTTGTTTGGTCAGGGGCCAAGGTGTGCCAACCAGCAACAAGTCAGACTTGGCCCACTGCGAGAACGTCGGGCCAGAGGCCGACCTCGAAACGTTGAAGTAGAACCAAGAGTGAAACTGGATCATGAAGGAGTGATGTCACCAAAGTCCAAAAAAACAAAGGCTTTGTTGATGCTATCACAAGTTACAGCCTGTTCTCCTAGTGCTCATTTGGCTTCACAGATTTCATCAAGTCACATGCCAATGTCTCCTTTGGTTCATTCCACATCTAACGGAAAGAGTGGAGCTGGCAGGGAGAAATCAGAAGTTGCAAACCCTCGGAACAACCAGAACTCAGCATTAGGAACGTATGGAGCTTTGGCAGAAAACGAGGCAGCTCAAGACAAGTCTGTGAAAATGGTTTCTTCCAAAAAGAGTTCACCATACTGCTCATCTTGTTCTTCATCTTCATCCAGTTCATCATCTTCATCATCATCTTGTTCCACATCTTCTTCCTCCTCCTCCTCCTCCTCCTCTTCCTCCTCCTCCTCTTCATCTTCTTCCTCATCTGATGAAGATGGTGAGGGTTGTACTGATAACTCATATAATTCTCAGCCGACAACTTCCAGCATGCCTGTTCGGGAAAAAGCGCAGCAGGAGACTTTGGCCCAGACCCAGATGCAAGTCCCAAGCCCAACCCCAGAGCGAGGGAAACGTGGTGGACAACCAGGCTTACCCAGCAGTCGAGAACTGGCCAAACGTCAACGCCTTCCCTCTGTCGAAAACAGGCCGAAGATCGCAGCCTTTTTACCTGCACGTCAGCTGTGGAAGTGGTCCGGGAAGCCCACACAGGTAATGCCATGTATACTTTCAGATCTAAGAAGATGCATCCGGCTAATTATGAAGGCTATAGCAAACAAAAGATTATGCGGATAGTTAAGGTGTCATCATACAAAATATTGTATTAACGTTCCAGCACTACATGAAAAAATGGTTTACCTGGTGGATTTACTAACGTCTCCTCTTCAAGGATGGCACTTTGTGAGGTAATGCAATTAATTTCCTGGAGTTGGCATAAAAGGACAGTGCCGCATGGTCCTCATTGCTATCTTTTCTGTTGTGCTATGTGCTATGATTCTTCATCGGTAGAATCTGCACACATTCAAATGTGCACACATTGAGTCAACACCATTTTGTTTCCTGCCACCTTGTGTGGAGCAAACTAAGAGGGCATTTCAAATACCTATTCACCAAAGGTTTTCTTTTTTGGACAGTCAATGCTCGGGAATGAGCGAAAACCTAGAACGGATCAGGACGCAACAGAACAAAAGGAACAGTAGAAAGAGAAGGGGGAAATGCCAATTGCAGGGCTGAAGAACAAAATAGACAGGGACAGACAAGGGATGCAGGTAAGTATGAGGGGTAGGGGAAGATTCAGGGGGCAGATACGATGGAAAAGTAAGTAAACTCCCAGGAAGGAAAAACTGGATGTTTTGGGGGGGGGGGGGTTGGTGGGATGGTTTAACGGGAGTAGAAAAGATCATTGTTTTGGATGGAAGATTATCTGAGATAGTGATGATCAGCTGTCTTGAAGATCAGGAAGGAAGAATGTGATTGAAAATAATGTAGAAGTTGGCTGCATGGGCAGGAAAAAAAAGAGGAACAAATGAGCAGAGGTGAGCAGTGATTCTGGATTTTGGGAGATTCACAAGGAGGAGGTTGATGATAGACCACATGCACCTTGCAGACACTTCTGGGGGACAAAGCACAGAGAGGGCAGAGGGTCAAAGACCAGAAAGTAGGCGGAAGAAGATATAGATACCACTGACGTGCCTGCGATGGCAAAGTGACAGGCCCGTATATTCAGCTTCATTGCAGGAGATTCAAATGATCTTTAAGGCCTCGGTTTCCATGGTGTCAGACTGAGCAAGGTGTAGGGCAGGGGCACCAGCCAGGAAGGGAGAGCAGTATTCCATTAAGCTGCCTTGTAATTAACCTCCGCCATCGAAGATGGATGGAGGTTACTGTTTTCACCCCTTTCTCTTTGTTTGTTTGTTTGTGAACAGTATTACGGAAAAACTCCTCGACGGATTTCGACGAAACTTGGTGGAGGGGTTAGGTATGGTCCAAGGATCATGCCATTACATTTTGGAGTTGGTCCAAAATCCAATATGGCCGCTATGGCGGCCAATTTGAAAAAATATTTGATTTTTTTTTTGCATTTCTACATGTTTTAAGTGATTTCCAACCCCCCCTCCCCCCAAAAAAAGAAATTGTTAGAGAGAAAAAAAATTTGCAACTTTTTTTTCAACAAAATTTCGATTTCTTTTTTTGCATTTCTACATGTTTTAAGTGATTTCCAACAAAAAACATGCCAAAATTATAATTGCAGCTGAGATTTGGAACATCAGGTGGATATACCCACGTAAAATCAATTTCTGTCTCAAGGAATTGAGTTATGACGAATGAATTGAGTTGTAAAAGTTAAAAGTAAAAGGGAAAGTTGCAAACTATAACTCTGTGAGCACTGTTGACGTCAAATTGAATGAATAGGATATCAGGTTCACTTGAGTGACCGAGCAGTATTGGCGGCGGAGGTTTTGCACTCTACCGAGTGCTCCCCCTCTAGTTTGATAAGAATTCAGGTGCAAATTCAGATAAAAGACTTTGCACGATGTGGATGACCAGTCAGCGATTGTCTTTGGAAGCCAACTTTAAAATGTGGTTTTCCCAACAGAGATCATGGCTGGGAGTGAGACCCAAGAGTTTTGAGTGACTGAACCTCTTCGAGAGGGTTGGCAGTATTAAAAAAAAGAAAGAAATTCCCTCGATCCTGAACCAAAAAAAACAAAACACACACACACGAATATGTATTACCGTTCCTTTGAATCAAATGTGAAAGGTCATGTAAATATACGTTTTTATAACAAAGTTATCGTGAAACAAACAATCATTCCATTGCCCAGGCCTAAAAGACCCACAAATGCATTTTAGGGGTATTATTTACAAAAAATTAAAAAAAATTCCCTCAGGATGGAGGTGGAGCATACACAAGAGACAGACTTAAAAAGGAATCACCAGGTTTTAAAGGAGGGAGCCGAGTTTGAAAGTTCAATCTTGAGGTTGGATGGAAGGTGTTTTCTGGTTCTCCTGAGAGTGGACACACATTTGTTGCATTTTTTTGGAATGAACTGAGGTTTCCTTCGGTCTGATTTGTTTTCGAGGAAGAGAATGAAAGTCGTTCCAGAGCAACTGCTTCACCACAATTCAGTGTACCAAGAGTGGGAAGAGGGGTAGGATGACTGAAGATGCAATTTGATGAATCTGTGCAGAAGGGAAAACAGGTTCTTTATAAAACAGCTAGATTATTTTAAACAAACGGAAGACCAATAAGGAACCCGAAGAAGTAAGGAGCAAAGACGGAGTCATCAGGAGGAACCTGGACAGGATTCGGGTTTCAGCCGCTACTCCCGTGTCCTCAAACTTATCCAGGCGCAGCCAAGTGAGCTTAACAGAAATATTTCTGCAAGAATTCACTTCTCCTTCGAGAGATAGATAATGAAAGAGAGAAATAGAGCGTAAAAGAGATGAAAGAGAAGAAAAATCAGAATTATAATAAATAAAGAGAATTGTGAATTTTTTTTTAGGAAAAAGTGTGAAAGAAACAAAAAGATGTTAGGCAGATCCCAAATAGATAGATTTCAGCAGTTACTCCACAAGTTCAAACACAGCAACATGTATAAGCTACCAGAGGTATTATTTTAACTGAGTGACATGGTAATTCCAACCAGACTTGGTGTTGTAATGGGCAGAGCATCTGCTCTGAGTCTGGGAAGTCACCAGTTCAAACTCCAGGCAAGACATACCAATGATTAAAAATGGTGCTGTTGCTTCCTTGTTTGATGATCAGCACTTAAAAGGAGAAGAGCATGGAGAATCCTGATAGGATGGCATCCATGGGGAGGAGGAAATGCATTTTGAGTACAAAGCAGACGTGAACAGGCTTTGCATTTTGAAATGCTTTCTCATTTCAATGCCTTCAGAAAGTATTCACACTTTTTGAGTTTTTCACATTTTGTTGTGTTACAGCCTGATTTTAAAATGGATTAGATTGAGGGTTTTTTTTGTCACAGATCTACACAAAATACCCCATAATGTCAAAATGGAATTTTTTTTTATAGAAATGATTACAAAATAATGAAAAATGAAAAGCTGAAATGTCTCGCATCAATAAGTATTCAACCCTTTGCTATGACGCTGCAAATTGAGCTCAGGTTCATCCAATTTATTTTGATCATTCTCGAGATGTCTATACAACTTGATTGGAGTCCACCTGTGGCCAATTCAATTGATTAGATATGATTTAGAAAGAAAAACACCTTTCTATATAAGGTTCCACAGTTGACAGTGCATGTCAGAGCAGAAACTCTACCAAGTCCAAGGAACAATCCGTAGAACTCTGAGATGGAATTGTGAGGAGGAAAAGATCTGGGGAAGGATATAAAACAATTTCTCGAGTGTTGAAAGTTCCCAAGAGTACAGTGAGCTCCATCATTAGGAAATTGAAAGACCATGGAACTACCCAGACTCTTGATGGAGCTGGCCATCTGACCAAACTGAGCAACTGGGCAAGAAGGACCTTGGTCAGGGAGGTGACCAAGAACCCAATGACCACACTGACAGATCTACAGAGTTCCTTGGCTGAGATGGGAGAATCTGCAGGAAAGAAAACAGTCTGCAGCACTTCACAAATCTCGGCTTTATGGGAGAGTGGCCAGTTGGAAGCCACTCCTGAGAAAAATGCACATGACAGCACACCTGGAGTTTGCAAAAAGGCATGTGAAAGACTCTGAGAGCATGAGGAAAAATATTCTGTGGCCCGATGAGACAAAATTGAACTATTTTGCTTGAATGCAAAGCACTATGCGTGGTGGAACCCGAGCACAGCTCATCACCCATCTTACACCATCCCTACCGTGAAGCATCGTGGTGGCAGCATCATGCTATGGGGATGCTTTTCAGTGGCATGGACTGGGAGACTTGTAAGGATAGAGCGAACAATGAATGGAGCCAAATACAGGCAAATCATTGAGAAGAACCTGCTTCAGAGTGCAAAAGACCTTAGACTGTGATGAAGATTTACAGTCCAACAGGACAATGATCCCAAGCATGCAAGCAAAGCAACACGAGGATGCCTTCAGAACAAGAACGTAAACCTGGTGTTGGCTTAGTGGTTATGGTGACTGGCTTGGGATCTTAGGGTACTGTGTTTGAGCCCTGTTGGTTGCTGAGTTAACACCAGTTGGGGTTGACTCAGCCTGTCATTCTTCTGAGGTCAGTGAAATGAGTACCAGTGTACTGGTATATTGGCACAGCATCGGCAGCATAGTCGCGCCCCAACAAAATGACAGCTACCCGGCAGTCAAGCTGCCACACACAAGGAGAAGAAGAAGAAGGTGAAAGTCCTCGAGTGGCCCAGTCAAAGCCCAGACTCTAATCCCATTGAGAATCTGTGGAAAGACTTGAAGATCGCTGTTCACCGACGCTCCCCATCCAACTTAACAGAGCTTGAGTTTATCTGCAAGGAAGAATGGGAGAAAATCCCCAAATCCAGGTGTGCATCGCTGATTCAGACGTACCCAAGAAGACTCGAAGCTGTAATCGCTGCTGAAGGCGATTCTACAAAGTGTTGACTCAGGGGGCTGAAGACTTATGTCGATTAGATATTTATGTATTTCATTTTCGATAAATTTGTAAAAAATTCGAAAAACATGTTTTCACTTTGTCATTTTGGGGAATTTTGCATAGATTGGTGACAAATTTTTGTTAAAATTTGGTCAATTTTGAATTCAGGCTGTAACACAATAAAATGTGGCAAATGTCAAGGGGTGTGAATACTTTGTGAAGGCAGTGTATCTCTTTAATGGAGAAGGTGTCACAAATGAAACAGCATGCATGTCTTCGAATCCTTATTAAAGCAGCACATCATTGTGAAATTGCCACATTTTCAATGTGAAGACAATTGGTGCTTGCAATTCAGTACAAAATCAGCTGTAAGCATAATTTTGTTTCCACCAGGAGTTTATCAATATATATATATATATATATATATATATATATATATATATATATATATATATATATATATATATATATATATATATAATTTTATTTTTTACTGAAAAAGCAAAACTAGCAAATGTCCCTGTCCACTGTACGGGAGATACAAAGTAGATGTGGATGAGGGGTACAAATATGAAGGTGTACTTTACGGTGTCGTTATTTTGAAGAAAGGTTTGCCAAATGGGATGTCATGGCTATTTTTCGTAGCTTTAAAACCTTTCCTTTTCCATCACATTTTGTGCCTTGCTGCAGTTATGAGGCTTTTGTCCTTGGCTCCATTGATTGATACCTTTCATCCATTCGACATTTTTACCCTCTTTGCTCAGAGCTCATTTCTCCAGCTCTTGTGACTTTCAGCAAGTTTAAACCATTGTGATGAACAGTCACGAGGGATCATGACACCGACTCCTTGAGGAGCAGTCTTGTCTGGGTGTGATTCTTGACCAGAAAATGAAGCTATAAACCTGGTGCCTTGCAGCACGGGCATTATATTAGCAGAGTACCATCCTTTGGATGGAACGTGAACCTGGGGGACCCTCCAGTCAGCATTGAATGTTGGTGGATGTTAAAGATTGTTACGTGTCTTTCGCTAAAGAGATGAGTTATCATCGAACTTCATCCGAATTCCAATTTTTTTAGCCATAGTGTGGTGTAGCACTTCATTAATGATGCAACCTGCACACTGAATTTGTCATCAAATCCCAACTTCATAATGCATTCACCAACGATAATTTACAACACAGTTTTAGCCAAAAGTCACATATTAAAATGACAATTTCCATGCTTGAGCACTCATCAATCTTTTCTGCTTATCTAATGTGCTGTAACCAACGTTTTTTTTTTTTTTACCCACAATTTAAATCTATTTTCCGTTACTTCCTCCTACCCCTCTCAGCGCCGTGGAACGAAGGGAAAAGCAAGAAAGGTTTTCTACAAGGCAGTGGTTCGTGGAAGGGAAGCGATTCATGTTGGAGATTGTGCAGTTTTCTTGTCGGCTGGAAGGCCCACTTTACCGTACATTGGATGCATTCAGGGTTTATGGGAGTCCTGGGGTGGCCACATGGTTGTCAGAGTGAAATGGTTCTACCACCCAGAGGAGACCAAATTAGGCAAACGAAGAACAGACGGCAAGGTAAGTCGATACATCTCGAGACACTTGGTAATGTGGTAGCACTTTGACGAAGACAACCAAGCAGACATCAGCTTACCATTAAAACCTTAACTCGAACATTCAAAATTAACTTGTTTAAAATGAGCAACCATCCGAGAACATTATTACACAAACCAATCTTAAAAGTTTATAATCTCCTGAAAGTGCAACACATTCATTTTTTTTAATGCAGTCCATATTGAAAGCCTGTTTTTTTTTGTCCCTTGTGGCTGAAGGTTACCACTGAGCAAATGGTCACCTCCGTCTTTAGTATCTGTGCACACACAATGGATCATAAATTTGCAAACCGTCATCACCATGTCTGCCTTTGTGAAGCAATGCTGCAGTTTAAGAGCATTCCTTCATTCAAAGCAGCTTTGAAAGTGATGTCGATGGTCTTTCAGATTGTGGTACTTGAGAGACTGTCCGACTGAAGCTATGAACATGGACCAATCAGCTCACTCACATATACCTTGCCAATTTGTGTGGATTCCCCCATCATTAACTGACTGTCAGACATTGCAAATGCAAAAGTCTAATACATTTTGATGCTCCCCAATATCCTGGTCTATTTAGAACTTCCAAGCTTTGTGAAAGAGTGAACTGAAAACAGGCAAATAAGCAAACAGTAGCGTGTGGTCGTGGAATGCACGCACTCAAACACCAATTAAATTAAACTTTGTAGCAGAAACACTTAAAGTTCATTATCGGAAACTGTGTTCTTGTATCAATTCATTTTCAACTTTGCATTTTGTTGAATTGGCATGTGAAATAATTAATCTCGGAAACTTGTAAAAATAAAGAAAGCCCTTTCCAACACACATTTCAGTTAAGTCATTGTGGTGCCCTCCAGTATTTAGTCTATAGCCTGGTGTTGACTTAGTGGTTAGGGTGGTGGCTTGGGATCATAGGGTCCTGAGTTCAAGTCCCGTTGGCCCCTGAATTAACACCAGGGGGTTGACTCAGCCTGTCATCCTTCCGAGGTTGACAAAATGAGCACCAGTGCAGCAGCCAAAAGGCAGCACACGAAGGGAAGGGGGTACTGATGGATTTAGTAAATCTGGTATTGGTGTGGTGCAGGCACGATGGACCGAATGGCCTCCTCATGCACCTTAATTCCTTGTAAATGGAGGTGAGCAGTGATTCGTGCTGTTGGTAGTTTTACAGAAGGGGGTTGCTGGCAGACCTTGAATGCCCTGCAGAAATATGGGGGTGGGGGCAGGGGACGGCTCACAGTCAGAGCATGGGGGGCAGGGCCAGAGAGGAGATAGTCGAAGACAGAAAGACCACCGACCTGCCTGCGGTGAGACAGTGAGAGACCCAAAGACAGCCTCATCGCGGGAGATATCAATGATTCTAAATGCCTTGGTTTCCACAGCGTGACACCAAGAAAGGTGAGGTGGGAACACCAGCCCAGAGGGGAGAGCAGTACTCCACCAGGCTGTGGATGAAAGCTTTGCATGTGGTCAGGAGCTCAGGTGTGCCAAGGAAGGACTTTGCATGACGGAGGATGCCCAGTCGGCGAGTGGCTTTGGAGGCCAGCTTGGAAATGTGTCCCAGGAAAGATCATGGCAGATAGTGAGGCCGAGAAGCTTGAATGAAAGGACTTCTTCAACAGGATTGTTGAGAAAATAGATTGGGGGGGTTCAAACGGTCCTTTCAGAGAGACTTCGTGAGAGAGATTTGTCAGGATTAAAAGACATGTTCTACGTGTTGGACCAGCTTGTGATTTTATCCAGATCTGTAGAAGGTGAAGAAGCTGCTGCTTGCCGGTCTAAGGGATGACAGATGGTACGCAGAGGGTGGAGTCATCAGCAATGAGATAAAGAGGATTTACCAGAGTCAAAGAGATCATTGATGAAAACCAGACCCTTGAAGACTCTACTTATAAATGGATGAGGGAGGGGTGTGTGTGTGTGTGTCGTGTTTTTTGTGGAGTTCCATTGAAGCGTTCTGATGTGGAATGCAATGCACCAAACTGATCATCATGATCTCCAGAGTTGATTAGGCTAATTAACTACAAAAAAAATCCGTTAGAATTTCCATGTTTTAAATGCATGCCGTGTTAAAGTATATAAAGCAGCTTCATACGTCCTTCTACCACGACATGGCATTCCAATTATAAAATAAGCAAACACAATGATAATATTGTAACAAGACATAAATTAATTAATACTAATAATATTTACAACAATAAAAAGAATAGTATCATTTGGCAATAATAATAATGAATATATAATTCCCACGCTGGCCCCAAGCACATCTGGGCTTCGTGAATGGCAAGCGAATGCTCAAGTAGTATAGCAGGTGGGTATGCAACAAGGCTATGAAGACCAATGAAAATTTGGTCGATCGGACCAATGGGCTCACTAGTCTACTACAAGTGGACGAGGTGTGTGCTTGTGTGTGTGTGTGTGATGCATGTTTTTTTTTGTTGAGTTCTACTAAAGCTTTCTGATGCGGAACATGATACACCAAAATGATTGTCATGACCTCCGAAGTTGATTCGACTAATTAACTACAAATAATCCAGAAGAAGTCCCATGTTTTAAACGCACGTCACGTTAAGGTGTATCGGGCAGCTTAATCGGTCCTTCCACAACGTGGCATTATAATTACAAAATAAATAACAAAACAAATCACATTGTAACAACGCAAATATTAATTAATACTCATAATATTAACAATTATAATGGTGGCATGATTCGGCAATAATAACAACGAACATATTATCCCCGCCCTGAACAAGCACATATAGACTTGGTGAAAGGCAAGCTGATGCTCCAGCAGTACAGCAGGCAGGTATGCTTCAATGCCGTGAAGACCAATGAAAATTTGATCCAAGGCACCAACCGGCGCACTAGTACTATAAAAGGAGCTGTTCATGTGTGCGTGCGAGTTACACCCATTGGTTGGACAGTTCACCTGACTCCACCCACAATTTAAAAACTACAAGCCACAAATTATGAGGAACACTTTAGCATTACCTTTTAAGACCCTTTACCTTTTCTCTCAAGCAGAACTATTACTGCGGTTATGCAGTTTAGCTATTATTTCCGATTATTTTTTCTTAAAATTGTGACAGGTTTTTGTGAAATCGGCGATGGCATGATAGGGGAGCAGAAAGTGTTAAATATTCCGGTTTCAACGTGGGAATGCCCGGGGGGAGGTTATAAGACTTTCGGTGGGAGGGAGAGGTTGAAGGCTTGAGTGCGGCGAGGGGATCGGTGATTTAGGGTTGGGAGGGAAATTGTGGGTGGGGGAAGCAAAGATGGGACAGAGTTGGGAGGGGGAGGCTAAGGCATTTTGATTGAATTGTCAGAATTGCATGTGTGTTTACTCACAATAACAATGTAAGTGTGTGTGCCACTGTTGGGGGAGGGGGTGGGTGACACAATCACATTTTGGGTAATGTTCTTTCACTCATTATTCACTGACATGTATGGAAAATGTAATTTCTCACACTATTTTAATTGTTTTTGGATTTAAAATTATGGCAGGCATCTTATTCTGAGCAGGGCCTGGTGATGGCAGAAAACTTCAGTAACAAAAATAGTGGGACTCTTATTAAATTAACGGTGACACAGAATATAAAATGCACAGCAAATAAGTCGAGACCTTTCCAATTTTTCGAAACAGATGTTATCACTTAAGAACTAGTTAGCGATGGGGTTAGGATGACAAATCACATTCAGAAAGACTTTCCAACGGGCAATGCGATGGCTGTCACCGTTATCGATTGACACCCCAAGGCTACGACTATGTCATCTTGTTTGATTATCTGAGACCTGCATTGTGGAAAAACTCACCCAACTCCTCTGCACGACACCATGCTCCTCCATTCTTATCTTGCAAAAATAACCAATACCAGTATGCACCTGTTAAATCCTGGGAGTGAATTTGCTTTCCCAACTATTTTCACCTCGTGTTCACATGACATTGCTCAAAATTAAAAACGACGTCGGGTTGAGACGTTTTGCATTCACGGAAGCGGTCAATGTAGCCACGACATCACTTAAAAGAAGGACAGTTTCTTTGCTGAGATCAAAAGTTTGGTATAGACCACCTGAAGGTAGTCGTTGATCGAGGATTTGTAGAATAATGTTAACAAAAATAGTTTGCCAATGATAGTCTATTATAAGGTAGACAGGTTACACAACTTTTTGGAAGACTCTCAGAAGTTGCGCTTGTTGAAATTGCCACTCCGATAATCCATCATAATAGTATGTGGCAGACTGACACCCACGTACTAAAGATATGAACAACACATTAATACTTTATTTTCTCCAGTAATACGTCTTGCAGTCCTGAACACTAACCACATGTAAGATCTTTCTTTACCCACTTCCCAACAGAAAGCTCTCTACCAGTCATCGCACCTTGATGAAAATGATGTGCAAACTATCTCACATCGCTGTCGTGTCGTCAGTCTAATGGAATACCAGCAGCTGGTACGCACCAAACGTTACCAGGACAGCGAAGATCTCTACTACCTCGCTGGCACGTACGACCCAACAACTGGCATGGTCTTCAATCCCGAGGGCATTCCAATTGCTTGTTGAAGCGCAATATAGCACTCTGCGGCCATCACCAGCAACCTGTTAATCACGGTCCCGAGGTTAACTCGGGAAGAGTTACTGTCGCGTGGTTTCAGTTTGTCACGTTAGCATGCAGACCCCTTACTGGTCAAGTTTTCTTGTGATCATTTTATGTTTTAATAACTCTCCAAAGGCGTCAGTTACAACAGTTATCTTGTTCTTTGTACATATATAAACATAGATACATATATTATATATAATATAGAATATACAAAATGTGTAGAACATTGTATCAAGTTGGTTCTTGTTACTCTTGCCTGTACCATCTCACCAAAAGTATGGCTATTTGATGTGGAAACGACAGATGGTTAGTTTGTCTCCTTGCTGCTCTCTATGGTAGTGCTAAAATATCCTCCTGAGTTGGCTCGAGTTGCTAGCCCTCATTCCCATGACAATCTAGCCAGCAATGATGCTTACCCCACGGGTTTGGCTGGCATAACGGACAAAGTTGTAGCACCGCTTAGTGTAGTTGTATTCGCACTTTAACCAAACATCTCCATCGCATTTTGCCGGTCCGTTAGCAACGGTTTGTGAAGCCTCAATTGGTTTCTATCAAAACCGTTTTGCTCCATTAATCAAGGAGCATATCGGTACACGTGTAACCTCTTACTCCCAACAAATTGGCTTAAAGTATTCTCAAGCACTCGCATCCTAATCATTACGGCAGGAGTGTGTACACACCTGTGCAGCACACCATCTTTACATTATATGCTTATGGAGATGTGTAGGAACTAACATGTACCTGGAATGTGAAATAGGATTTGAGTATTTTTAGCAGAGGGAACATTTTAAGACAGCACTTGCCCTTGAATATTTTTCTACATCATTGCTCTATAATAAAAAAGTACTTTGACTTCTCAAAAGTGTTTATTTAACTCGAAAAGAAAGACTTTAAATTGACGACACGAGAATGCGAATCAGATATTCGCAAGAAAATGCAATGTCTCTCCCCGTCCATCAATGTTGATCTCTGTAAATTCACAAGGAAGGCATATTTTTGTACGTTTTATTTGGATTGGTTTACGATTTGGCAGGGAGAAAAGTCTCAATTTTGAGGTTTTACCCCTGTAATATTGAAACAAACCAATCTCCCTGCTTTAATCTGGAGTGTAGCATCATTTTGCCAGTTGTACACATTCCTTGAAAAATAGAAGCTCAGCAAGCTCAAAACCTTAATTATGCAACCTACTTTGGACCAGTGAAAAATCCTGAAAACACCTCTAATCCAAAGGTTTCTAATACATCCCAAAGGGGCATCTTAGAAAAGGACTTTTGTGCCAACTTTCATGTCTATTAACTGAAATACAAGGTATATGTTAGTGTTTCACCGTTGATCCCATAAAGGGTGAGTGGGGGTTGGGGTGGCCTCAATAAAAAGGGGTTTGGTGAATTGGGCACCAAATGTGACGATGATATGATTGCAACTGCTCGAAACAAAAGAAAAAGTCAAGGTAAGAGGTCTCGCGATCCCATTCTTCTTCCGTATTTGGAACAAGGCTGCGGGATAGCATCACTGGCTGATTGTGCAGCCGCTGATGCAATGCCCTCTGCTGCTTTGGGCAGGAATTTTGAATCTGGCCTTGGTGCCGGTGACAGCTTGCGCAATCTTAATGAAGAACATCATGGGATCGTTAACACCCACCAACGAATGCTGGCAGACGGGACGCCAAGTTTAATGTACATCCAAGGGACAGCACACAAATTTATGAATCACCATGTCTGTGAAACACCGGGATGACAGTTTATAGCTGGACCGAGATTCAAACCCAGGGTCGACAGTTGAGAGGCGAGTGTGTATAACTCTTGGGCCTAGACCATCCCGGCAGCCTGTCACCCACCCTGTAGAAGGGGTAGAAACGGAAGAGAAGAAATCGAGGTTCCTTTCTTTCTGCCAGTCCCATTGTGGGTAGAAGACTCATTTAATGAGATATAGTACCAAAAGGTCAAAGATTTACACCAGCCATGGAGAATAATTGGGTTTTTTTTAATTCATGGTCACATGGTTCATTGAAGCAAAAAACAGGTACTCATTTGAGCTCCTTAACCTCGAGCCCTGCAAAGAAAAGAAGAAACATTCCTGGTCAGCATGTAAACAGACAGAGGATTGTGCAAGTAAGTACAAGTGATTACAGGTACATGATTGCATTAGGTGATAGTCATTGAGAGCATAAAGCTGAACACCGTGACTGAGTGGTACGCTGCTGTGTTGGAGCATGCACACTTTTTAGTTATTTGCACACACACACACACCCCGAGCCTGGGTTTGACCTTACATAAGCATGGCACACAATTATGCTGAACAAGAAATTATGCTATATGCCTGGTGTTGGCTTAATGGTTAGGGGGTGGGCTTGGGATCCTCGGGTCCTGAGTTCAAATCCCGCTCAGCTGTTGAATTAATACCAGGTGGGGTTAACTCGACCTGTCATCCTTCCGAGGTTGGCAAAATGAGTGCCAGAATGCTGGTATACTGTGTCGGAGTGGCGACCCATCCAGGATTGTGCCCAATAGCCAAGGAGACTGCTTAAAGCAGCACCGACGCTTTGCACAGAGTATAGTCCCAATGGATGGATGGAATTATGCTGCAGAAAAAGTCAACAACCCCCTTTCAAAATTTTCACCTTTCGTTGCCTTTCATCCTGGAATTAAATCAGACTTTTCCCACCTTTATTTACACATCGTAACCCACAACTTCCAAGTGAAAAAAAGTCGACAAATTTCAGAAAATCAATTAAAAATACAAAACTAGAATATCTTGGTAGAATACCGGGTTGAGGGGAGTGGGAGAGTTTGTGGAAGGTACAATCTCTGAACTCAGGGTATCGATACAATTTAGTGAGGAAAGTAACAAGGGCCGCAGCCTCAGAGGCTGTTTTGAGTCTGCAAAGTGATGCCAAAGTGACCAATATATCATTTTTTGGCAAACAGGACAACCAATTGGTCCATCAGCAAAGTGATGGGTAGGCTCTGCTAATCTCTATAACGAAAGATACACTCCATGGATTTGGGAGGTACCGTTGCTTTATTCGTTTGCAATGTCACAACAGATTTTGATTTCATTTTTCTTAATTGTTCATCTTGCTGTTCGTCACATGTCATTAAATAAAACGGAACTACGGTACTGTGATTCTACGTAAATGTACACTTGATAATAATAAAAAAAATTTAGATTGACTAAATGCTATTATGGCATCCATTGGAGAACAGGAACTTCAAAAGCCAACCAATTTTGGGGTCAAAAAAATGTTTGCAACTCTCCAATCAGGGATATGCGTGAGCTACTGGGCATGCCCCAACAGAGATGGCGCTGGTGGGACTCTCAGTCGAGCGTTAAAAATGGTATTAAAATAAAGAGACCAACAATATGAAACCACTATTACATATTGCAAGTAACTGTCTGGCGTGCCACCATTTCACGTTGTCCTGTCATGAAACTGAGCAGACACACGATGGTGACTGAGAACGACAACAACCCACAATGCAGCATTCAAAAAGGAACTTGCGCATATATCCTCCTTCAGTGAAAGTCTGGTGTATAAGACATACATGTGAAAAAAAAAACACAACAAAAGTAGCATCAGAGGGTGTGTGCACAGAGACCTGGTGGCAGAGACTGCTTAATCTTGTCGGCTTTTTCCTGGTCGGTGACCACCAGCGTGTAAAGGAAACGGCTGCAGCGAAGCTTGAACTTCACATTTGTGCGATTTTTCTTGATTTTCACAGCTGCAGAAAATTATGTGCAAAGAGCAAGCACGACACGATCACTGCAAAGTGTTAGCGATATCTCACCTGAATTAAACATCGATTTTGACAGGTGTTTGAGTTCTTGAAGAATCATTTACTGGTTATAAAGCAAATTGGCCAAAAAAAAAACAAGTCTATACAGGGTATCCCAGATAAGACTGAACAACTTTTGTTGAAGTTATTTAAAATAGTTTTTCATTTAATTTCAACAAATGTTTTAAAAACCAAACAATTTCAGTATTTGATTCTGCTTGTGTTTATTATTTATGCATGCTAAATTCCACTGGCAGACAAAAACCGGGCTGGCAGGATGGCCCAAAAGGCATGCACACATACACACACACACACACACACACACACACACACACACACACACACACACACACACACACACACACACACACACACACACACACACACACACACACCTCGCCTGGGTTTGAATCCTCACCCAGCTATAAACTGCTATCTTGGTGTCTCACAGGCAGGATGATTCATCAATGTGTGTGCCGTCCCTCAAATGTATATTAAAACTGGGTGTCCCGTCTGTCTGCAATATATATATATATATATATATATATATATATATATATATATATATATATATATATATATATATATATATATATATATATATATACACATAATGTACCATACTCTGTTACAGAGGATTGGATCTGCCAAAGCAGTTTCTGGGCCAGGGTCATGCTGGGCAGTTTGCCATTCCTCTCAGCAGTTTGGATTGGAATTTGTTCATGGTGCCAGTGATGGCTTGCCTACTCTCCACGAAGGACACTGTCGAATCTTTAACGTCCACCAACTAATGTTGACAGTAGTTGGGACATCCAGTTTAATGTCCATCTGAGGGAGGGCAACACACATTGATGAATCACCCTGCCTGTGAATACAAGAGTGAAAACTTTTAGCTGGGTCAGGATTCGATCCCAGACACAAACCGTTTGGAGGGGAGTGTGCATACCTCCAGGCCATCCTGCCAGCCCATGTTCACTTCTCGTTGTTTTTACAATTCTATCTCACATATTGGAAGAGGAGGAGGTGGGAGTGGAGGGAGGGGGGGGTGCATGTACTCCAAAACTTTTCTCTGAGTTCTTCCCCTTCACCCAACTATTTTGAAGACATCTTCCAACAATACTAAATGTACAATATCTGAACACATTTCAACGTCACATCGCAACAATTTTAATTACTGTTTTTAAATTGTATTTGAATCGTTCATTCTAATACAATACGAGAAACATTTATTTATTTCAAACAGTGTTTGATAATTTGTTACATTTATATTAAATCTTCCATATCATAGAGTGCAAATCAACTGCATACATAGCAACATTTTTTCACAATGTGACGACAGACATGTAAAGAAAATCCAATGTTTGCATCGAATATCACACAATGTAGCCCATACTCCAAAACCCACACTTTGCATCCTTCCTTCGCGCGGTCAGCAAGAAGTCTTTGATCTCGGCAATCTGGCGAGGCTGAGAACAGAAGGCAAATGGACAACAATCATAACGATTGCAATCTAGGTCAGATACTGCAAGGGGTATCATTTTGCCGAAACAAGTGAGAGCCATGCAGTAATATAAATATAAAAGCAAGAACATGTTATATGAGAACTGACACATCCTTCAGCAGGTAACCAACTTTGGGATTGATGATTGTGAGAGACACCTTGCTGCTCGATCGCATGTTTAATGCTTGACCAAAAGCAGATCAGACCTCAAATGCCAAGAAGGTTTACCAACATATACCATTACATGATGCAAATTTGGTTAATTAATGGAAGTTGACATTAAACAGTTGGGTGATGGCATGGTCACCAGAGAAGTAAAAAGTAGTAGTAATTATCTATAATAATAAATGAGTGTGTGTGTCTCCTCCATAACTCCAAAACCATTAAACATAGCGTCCCAAAATTTTGCATGCACATGAAGGGAAGTCCAAGGGAGTACATGGATGAAAACTGGGTATTTGGGTAAATTTAAACACCTCTTTTGAAGCTAATTAACAGGGTGCTCATCAAAAAACAAAAATGCCTTACGAAGATGATGGCACGCCATATTGGTCAGCCCACTGTCATCTCTCGGGGGGTCTTAAGCTGCCATTTTGTTTCAGCCTGCTCAACAATACCTTGACTTCGAAAAGAACGCAACGGTTTCTGCATGATAAAGTGCTCAAAATTTATTTTTTCCACTTTCCTCATTCATATTGTTGCGAATTCGCGCCCGCCGGCGTGCAAACGGCTGCGTAACTCGAATCGCGGCACGTCGCCCACCGGACGGACAATTCTGTCGTGACCCTCTCGGACCAACGCCAGGAGCTAGTCACGGGTGGGCCTTTCGACCTCACCACAATCGTGCCAATCGGCCACCCGCGTAGGATAGGGCTGTTCGCAAAACTCGACCTACCTAAGTACCCACACAGATGGTAAACTGGGCGATCGTACCTCGCCGCAGGTCGACTCCGGACACGAGCCGCTTGGGCGGCCCGTTCCGTACTATCGGGATAACTGAGCGGTGTTATCGTCGACCTGGACGGTTCAGATTAATTACCAGGATGTTGCACCCACTACGAACCCCTTACGTGAAGCAAGATGGAGGGTCAATAAAGAAAAGACGAAGCGAAATGGGCACAGTTCAACAAGCAAGCATTTTATTTCCCGGCACACGGAAAGCACATATATACAGCCATACACAAAAAAGCAAATGTAAGAAGAAAAGCAGTTAAAACAGACTACGCGCACACACGGCAACACATACAGTTTTACTTCACAGACGGCGCCAACACACATTTCCACAAAAGCAAAGGAAAGAAGCCACCCTCACAGACAAGGAGGCAGACAGGCCTGTAGGCCAAATGTGCGCGTGACCTGGAGGAGCGGCCAGGTCCGCGAGACCGGGGAGGTCTTACCCGCGTCCTCGTGACACGTTGGCAGGCAAGCCGCAAATGTGGCCGCGTCGCTGTGCCCCGACTCCGTGCTCCTTGGCGGGTTTCGTTGGCACCACGTTTGGAGTGGGGTGGGAACGGGGACCCCTTTTGCACTATCTCAGCGTGGGGCAAAGGGGGAATTGTTGATGCCCTGGGGGAGGGGAGTGGCTGGCTGGCTTGGGTCCCGGGACGAGACGAGCGATCCCCCACACCGCAACCTCGTCGCCGACCGCCGTCCTTCCTGCCTCGGACCCGAGTTCCCTTGCTTGCAGTTCCACCGCGCGCACTCGACTCCACTCCGACAACGCACGCTCCTTGTCCCCCAAGAGCAACCTCTCGACGACACTCTCCAAGCAACTCCAAAACCCAACTCACCTCTTTTCGACGCCTTGCGCACGCCGTTTTATAGGCGGCAGGAGCAGCCAATATGCAAATTTTAGGATCAGAACGCGATCGGAGGCGGGGCTACGCCACCCCCCCCCCCCGGTCAGCCATTGGTAGGGCAAAAATGGGCGTGAACCTCTCCTGATCCTAAATTTGCATATACGGACTTCACATACACACGCTTGGAGGCAGGGCCAAGCCACCCCGCGCTCGCCAATTGGACGGAGGAGAAGTGGGCGGGAAGCGTTTCTGATCCGAATTTCCCCTCGGAAAGGCTGCCATTCGCGCTCGCGGCTCGGTGCGTTCGGCACCAATCGCCGAATGGGCCCGAGACAGCTCGACGTTCAGTGTTCACAGGTGGTGCGGTTGTTGGTTGTGAAGGAGAGAGGCGAAGGTGGTGGAGGGTTTTCGGTGGTGGTTTGATGGTATGGTGTCGTTTGGGAACGGCGGTGAAGCGATGTTTGCGGGATGGAGTTGTGAAGGTAAGGGTAGTGGCTGTTTGCGTTGTTGGCGGCTTAATGGTCGAGAATAACAATCGAGAAAGAAAAAAAAATGCCCCACTCAAAGCGTCGTACCCCGGATGAATCACATAAATTCTCTCTATACAACGGGTTTGGGCTAACTACACATGTACCTATGAAGATATCTCACCTGAGGGCCCTTTATGGTGTAATGCGAATTTCCACAGCCGTAACAATATCATTGAATGCATGATCTTCATACCGACAAATAATTGTATACACTGCTTTTGTACGTGGTGTAGTTTTCAAATTAGGTTGGAGCAATTTTACGCATTATATGATGTAATTTTCCACGATGGCTTCTCGTGGACTAATTAAAGTAGATAATCAAAACCTGTCTTCGGATTTGAGGATCGGAGCTCCTGGGGTAATTAGGTGTCAAAATTTGGAGTGAAATCTGAAAATATAAACAAGTTAGCCATTCTTACAACGAAGCGTATTTACTTTAAGCAAGGCTGTGTCCGATAAGCTGACCCCAATGATAATTGAGGTAACACCGGTCAACGAGCGTATTATGAGACCAAGGATTCGTCACCCCTTAGGTGTCATTTCCCTGGTCTCCGTCTATGCTCCGACTGAGGCGAGTGATCTCACCGTGAAGGACACATTCAAGGCCACGCTCGAGTTTGTGGTTGATCAGTGCCCCAGACGAGATACACTTCTAGTCTTGGGGAATTTCAATGCATCGACTGGAACAGAAAGGGATGGCTATGAAATGTGTGTTGGTCCCCATGGGTCAGGAACTATGAACCAGAATAGCACTAAGTTCCTTGACTTTGCAAGAAGTCATGGACTTAGGGTGGCTGGTTCATGGTTTCAGCGCCCACAAGTTCATCGTTGGACTTGGTATTCCAACGCTGGCGGTGTGGCAAAGGGGATTGACCATGTCCTCGTTGACGTTCGCTGGAGGATGATCTAGAACTGTAGGGTCTACCGGAGTGCTCAATTCCTCAATACTGACCACAGGCTTGTTGTAGCAACTCTAAAGCTGCACCTTAAATCCTGGAGAATGGTACCATCCCAGCCAAGGCTGGATGTTGGCAAGCTCAAGGATGAGAGAGTAGCTGAGGAGTTTGCAAACAGGCTGAGTGGACATTTGGGGTGTCTGGGTGCTTTGGGGGGGGGGGGTCCTGAAGAGTTGTGGAGTGACTTCAAGACCACCGTCCTTGATGTTGCCGGTGGATGTCTTGGAACTCACCACAGGGCAAAGAGGAAATTTGTCTCTCAAGGGACACTGGATACCATTGACCAGAGTCACAGGGCCAGCCTGAATGGCAGAGCTGAGCTGTTCAGGGAGCTGAGGCTGAAAACTGTACGTGCACTGAGGGTGGACAAAGAGGCCTATGTGCGAGGAATCTGTGAGCGGGTAGAGCATCACCTGTGGACAGGTGATTCTCGTCCCACTTACAGGGGAATTTGCGCATTGCGTTCATCCAAGCCCATCCCTCGGAGCACTGCAGTTAGAACAGAGAGTGGTAGGCTCTTGACACAGGAGTCTGAAGTGAAGGCCCGCGAGGCCGGTTACTTTGAGCTGTTGTACCAGGCTGATCCCCCAGCTGTCGAGTTAGACGTCAAGGGTGTTACAATCCCTGATGCTGACCCTACAATCAACTGTGGTCCACCTTCGCTTGTGGAAACACGAGCTG
This sequence comes from Eptatretus burgeri, assembly GCF_056783735.1. Taxonomy (NCBI): domain Eukaryota; kingdom Metazoa; phylum Chordata; class Myxini; order Myxiniformes; family Myxinidae; genus Eptatretus; species Eptatretus burgeri. Next base: position 45,273,523 of record NC_140966.1, on the reverse strand, counting down.
CGGTGAACCGGTTGAAACGAGGTAAAGCTCCAGGGATCTGTGGCATCCATGCCGAACTTCTCAAGGCTGGTGGAAATGCTGCACTCGTGTCGTTGCATGCAGTTTTGTGCTCTGCCCAGAAAACAGGCATCATCCCAACTGATTGGAAGAGGGGCTTTGTTGTCCCTCTCTGGAAAGGGAAGGGTGATCGCCAAGACTGCAACAACTACCGAGGGGTGACGCTGCTCTCACTGCCGGGCAAGGTCTTTGCTCGGATAATTATTGATAGGGTTCGCCACCATCTGCTTGAGCACCAGCGTCCAGAGCAGTCAGGCTTTACACCAAAGAGGTCAACGATTGACCGTATCCTTGCTCTTCGTGTCCTCACTGAACGCAGACTCGAGTTTCAGCAGGGGCTGCTTGCAGCTTAGGCCAAAAAAAAAAAAATGTTGCATTGGCGTAACGGGTCACTGAAAAATAGGGTAGGTCGGTCGGGATCCTTTTTTTTTTTTTCCTAATAAATCCCTCCCAAAATCTCCCCCGGCTCGAGTACCACCCTTTTTGTCGGCGGGTTCTGTCCAAAACACGTCCGGGTTTTTGCGATCGCGATCACAATCAACAAGATACTTGAAAACGATAGCAAAACAACAAAAATAGCAATAAAATAGGGTCGGCAAAATTTTTCGATAGCAAAAAAACAAAAAAAAAAAACGTAGGGTCGGCGGAATTTTTAGGGTCGGGCGGGTTACGCCAATGCAACATTTTTTTTTTTTGGCCTTATGTTGATCTCTGTAAAGAGTTCGATTCAGTGAATCGGGATGCCCTCTGGAGGTTTCTTGGTCTTCGTGGGGTGCCAGCAAAACTGATCGATCTGATGTCTGAACTCTACTCTGGTACTGAGAGTGCTGTGAAGTATGGTGGTACCATCTCTGACTTATTTCCAGTTGTTACTTGAGTTCGTCAGGGATGTGTACTTGCCCCCACACTTTTCAGCACTTGTATGGACTGGATTCTAGGGAGGATGTCGGAAAGGTCAAGCTGTGGTGCATCGTTTGGGAATGTCAAGATCTCGGACATTGATTTCGCAGATGATGCAGTCATCTTTGCGGAGACTTTAGATATCCTCTTGGGGGCCCTCGAGGTGCTGAATGAGGAGTCGGAGCCGCTGGGATTACGGGTTTCTTGGGTCAAAACTAAGATGCAGGCTTTCAATGACATCTTGGATGCTGCTGTCCTGTCTGTGTCTGTTTGTGGTGAGGATGTTGAGGTCATGGAGAGATTCAGTTACCTTGGCAGTGATATTCATGTCTCTGCTGGCTGCGAGTCAGAGGTCAATAGACGTCTGGGTCGGGCCTGGGGAGTCATGTATTCACTGGATCATGGGGTGTGGCGCTGCCGGTACCTGTGTGGGACTGCGGGAGGATGAAAGTCTGAGTCTTCAGGTCCTTGGTGCTTCCAGTCTTGCTCTATGGATACGAGACTTGGACTCTGACCAAGGATCTGAGATGGAGACTTAATTCCTTTGGAACCAGGTCTCTTCGGAGAATCCTTGGCTATCGCTGGTCGGATTTTGTGTCCAACGAGCGGTTGCTGAGAGTCTGGGTAGACTCGGATGAGATTTGTTACCTGCATGGTCCATGAGCGTCAGTTGCGGCTGTATGGACATGTGGCTCGTTTTCCTGACGCTGATCCTGCTCACCAGATTCTCTCAGCGAGGGAGTCTTGTGAGTGGAGGAGGCCAATGGGCCGACCACGTGCCTCATGGTTGCAGCAGGTTGACCAGCATCTCAAGGAGATGGGGATGGGCCTGGCATCTGCCTGGGGGAAGGCCAGACGGAGGCCCCTGATGTACCGGCGGAAAGTGGACGCGGCAATGCGCTGTTCTGTCACATGCTCCCATACCTGACCTGCGATTCCATATTTTACACCAGTCTTTGTTTTGTGTTGATGAAGGTGCTGGCATGTGTCCCATTACCAATCAGCTTGCTATCGCTTGCCAAGCCCGCCGTTCCTCATAAACTGTTTCGTTGGAGTGCTTTAGCCACTTGGCAAGCGCTCTACAAGCTGCTTGGAAAAAGAACACACACCCGTTTCATCATTCCC